>NW_025407839.1:372821-437220 GCF_003324165.1 Naegleria lovaniensis
TAATTTAAACTTGTGGGGTCATTTCAACCCAATCGAAGCCAAAGCTCACTGGTTGGTCGATGTGAATATTAACTTTATCCCATTGTGAGTTCCATGTGAATACAGGTTGTTGATCGTGAGTTGGGCCTGATTGAGCTACAGCAGTATTTGTCTTTGCCATGAAAATGTCAGTAACCTTGGCATCAATGGCACCAAATGCTTGTGATCTCTTGTTTGGAGGATTCAAGTCACATCTGGCAGCAATTTGGTGGCATGCATCACCATCTGAAAATGGATCTGTTTGATAGTCATTCTTTCTAATCAATCTCTTAACCCCTGTTCATTTTAAGGATTCATCATTAAATCGTATCAAAGGTGTAAATAGAATTTAAAACAAACACAATCACCTACCTTCAAGATCTCCAATATATGGAGCATCACGTCTGAAAATTTAGCTCTTGGGCAATTTTCATAGCTCCAAAAATCTCCAAATTTCTTGTACTGACTTGGATAACCTGAAATGTTATAAATATATGGGAAATAAGGAATATTATAGGAAGCCCAATATGATGTGTCTAAAAAGTGGCTTACGCTAGCAACTTTACAATCTCCTGGAATTTGTTCCAAAATATAGAGCAGTTCTGGATCCGATCTTGCTGCGCCAGGAACAAATCTCTTGGTATCCAACACGATCCATTGGTTGTTGTAGGTTCCGCTGTTATATTTAGCAAAGATATCAGTCCATTCCTTTGCAGATGTTGCTAATCTGTTTGCAACAATATTTCTAATCCAGTATAATAAGGTTTCTGGAGTAGTCTTTTGATAAAGGGTCAAGTTAAAAATGTTGTTTGATGTCTCTGTAATGACCAAACCAGCTGAAGTAATGTAAAAATCATCCACAGAAACTAGCCAACCAGGAGCAGAGGAGAAGCTGACAAGCTTAGCTGGAACATTCTTAAAGTTAATTCTATAGTGCTTGTAAACTCTGCAAGTATTGACTGTTTCGTAAACAACATACGCATAATTGTGATTTAAAACATACCTCAACATGTTTTGGAATGTGTCCCAAGTAGCATGCGTTAAGAAGATATTTCTTCGATCCTTACTATATTTCACAAATGCACTACATTTAGTTTTGAAAATGGCATAGCTCTCCAAGTCAAACTTGCTCATGGTTTCAAATGAAGGAGGACTCCACATATTGGACAAATCATCAATGTCACCGTCCAGTTGGAATTTAAACAAATCAGCCAACGATAACACAGGCAAGACTCCCTTTTCAGACATAAGTTTCAAGTAACCAGCATACATTCCTTCTACTTGATCTAAAATCAATGAGACTTGATACCAATAAGTTCTTTCCTCTGGATTTGTAGAATTTTTTGCTTCAGCGATCTTTCTCTTCATGAATCTGAAATTTCCATCAAGGAAAGCATCTAATTGTTTGGTTTGACTTGTATCAAACGTATACTGTTTGAATCCAATCCAATAATTTTGAAACAATTCTCCAGTTACATAACCTTTGTGAAGACATCATGCAATATTATAATATTTAGAAAAATTGAAATCTCTAAATTCGACTCAATCCTACCTTCAACAAAACCAGCAGCAAATGCTTGCTCCTCATCGCTTTTATCTGAGTTTGTACTTAAACTCAAAGTGGCCCATCCAGTCTTGTTGATAGTCTCTTCATAATGAACTTGAGCCATAGGTTCTCCGACCATGATGGTCATTTTCGATTCTTTCACCATCGTATATGCATTTAAATCTCTGAAACCATTTCGTTTATCAGCACTATGATTCGGATTGAACATCAGGTGGTATTTCTCTCCGGCTGCATACATGCCACAGAGCAAGACCACAACACAACACAACAGCACCGAAGCTTTGAACATTTTTTTTCAAACTCCCAACTCCGCTTTGTTGTTGTTTGATCCGAGTGATTCTCCAAGTGAGCAGTAATTTATACTTCTTCCATTCAACAGATTTCAAATTTCGTTCGTGTTAACATACTGGTTGGCTCGTTAATCCACGTTCTCACTCTCAATCCCATCATCAAAAACACTGCTGCATTGTAAAATTCAAAAAAATGTCGTCCATTACGCTCGAAGCCATTCGCAATGCTCAACCCATCGCCCAAAAGATGGTTGATTTCATCAACAAGTCAAAATCACCCTATCATGTTGTCGGAACCATAAAGCAAAAATTGGCTGAATTTGGATTTGAACAACTCTACGAAAGGTATTTTTCTTTATTTCAAGCGAAGATATTGAAAACATGAATTTATTAATTTAGAGAGGCAAATTGGTCCGAAAAGATCAAGCCATGTGGCAAGTATTTCTTCACCAGAAATCATTCAACCATTGTTGCATTTAGCGTTGGTGGCAATTTCAAGCCTGGATCGTCTGGTTTGAAGATTATTGGTGCTCACACTGACTCCCCTCACTTGATCATGAAACCAATTTCATCACAAAAGAGTTCTGGCTATTTGCAAGTTGGTGTTCAAACATATGGAGGTGGCTTATGGTACACCTGGTTTGATCGCGGTGGGTATTGTGTTGAAGTATTTCAAAATTTGAACTTATTAATTCTTTGTAATTATACCACCTTTGTTACGGAATATTTAATTTCAATCTACAATATTTGACAATATGAAACAATGTTGATTGTAATAGATTTAACCGTTGCTGGAAGAGTTATTGTTGCAGATGGAAAAGATAAATTCAAACAACATTTGGTAGAAATAGAAAAGCCAATTTTGAGAATTCCATCTTTGGCAATTCATCTTCAACGAGAAGTAAGCCAAGATGGTTTTAAACCCAACACTGAGACGCATTTACTACCAATTATTGGAACTGAATTAGGAGAATTGAGTGATGATCCTAATGCAAAGGGATTTATTGCAAATCACCATTCTGTGTTGTTGAAAGCTCTAGCTCAAGAGTTGAAATGTGATGTAGCTGATATCAAAGACTTTGATTTGTCAATTGTTGACACTCAACCTGGTGTTATTGGTGGTGTGAATAGTGAATTTGTGTTTGCTCCAAGATTGGACAACTTGGCTTCTTGCTTTGTTGCATTGGAGTCCTTGATCAACTCTGATTCAACCTTGGAAACTGAAAAGGATGTAAGAATGATCTGTCTTTTTGATCACGAAGAGGTTGGAAGTGCAAGTAGTTATGGAGCTGACTCTTCATTGATTTCAGATACCATTAACAGAGTTATTCAATGTACACATGCTTCCCTTGATAAGAATGCTCCTGTAGATTCGTATGGAGCATGTGTTGCCAAGAGTTTTATTATCAGCTGTGATATGGCTCATGCAGGTAGGTTGAACTTATGTTAACCATAGAACACACAAATTTTTCAACAATTTTCACACCAAGTTCACCCTAATTATTCTGAAAAGCATCAAGCCAAGCATAGACCTCAAATCCATCAAGGCCTTGTCCTCAAGACAAACGCCAATCAGAGATACACAACCAATGGTTACACTTCATTCTTATTTGGAGAATTGGCACGTAGAAATAATATTCCTCTTCAATCCTTTGTAGTTAGGTGAGTATTCATTTCGAATAGATTTGTTGTTCATGTAATTTTTAACAACGACATTCAGAAATGACTCAGCGTGCGGTAGCACCATCGGCCCAATTGTGAGTAGTAATACATCCATCCGTACCATTGATGTTGGAATTCCTCAATTGTCGATGCACTCCATTAGAGAACAATGTGGCGTGGTGGATATTAAGAGCACTGTGGATTTATTCACTCACTTCTTTAATGAATTCTCAGATATTGACAGTTCTGTCCATGTAGATGAATAAATTTATTCATCACCTTTATTACAGCTAGTAGTGGTATATTAATTACTACTAATGTAACGCATATGACATAACCGAAATAGCTGAAGGCGGGCTAACTTTACGTAAACTTTTTGGCGTCTCATTCCAAAATAATATGTTGTTTTCTCCAACAAAGTCTTGAAAGTGCGCTGCAGAACATACTACTCGAACGCCTTCCACAAAGAATGTCTCACGATCACCACCACACACGCATTAACAAGGAGCCTTACAGAGGAGGAGGAACGGCCAGCCCTAGCCCTTCCGAACCGTCTGAGCTTTTAAACGCTCTCACAGTCGTTGGTCTCAAAACTATAAAGCACCGAGAAGAAACGCAACCCCAACACAGTGAATCTATTCATGAAAAGCATCATGATCCTCAATATCATCTCATTCCTTGTTCCTTAGTGAAAATTGAAAAAGGAGTGTTTTTTCCTCTTATTTTACCCAAACTCTTGGGAGAGGATGAAGGCTTGATGAAATGGCTCCAGCACTATCAAACAGAAATCAAACCTCCAAAGTTGTTGAGTCCCAATGAATTGATGGAAACGATGGAAACATTGGAACAATATTTGAAATCACATCATGAATGGCAGTCCAAATACCCTCATACTGCATCCACCCGTTTACCAGACGATGCTTTTGCACAATTAGACAAGTATTGTATGCGTATGATGAATCTCATCACCTCAAGAATATTGGGAAGGAGGAACGAAGAGGAAGAAGATAGTACAAACCGCTCTTCCTCAACATCTTCCGTACAGAGCTGCACATTTTCACTTCCATCAGAATGTATGGATCGAAAGAATGAAAAGAAGCCTGTGATGGAGTTGTACAATATTGTATTTTCACTCTTTGATGATAGTAACATTCCATTCCTGATTACGAACAATGAACGAAGAGCAATTGAGAACAAGAAAGAATTATCCACTATATCTCAATTCCTTAAAGAATTCGTTGAGAATCATGATGATCGCATGGAACAGACTCTACATGTTGAACTTTTACCAAGTATGGTAGAATTTAAACACTCGTGCAACAAGGAAAAACACTCGTTAAACAATGTGCTGGAAGACATACGACTGCAGTGGGTTCCTGGCTTATTGGCCGATTTAGATCTCACCATGACAAGAAACTTTAAAACTCCCACAAGTCATGAGCGAGTTGGTTTTCTATGTACAGAGTATGCAATTTCAGGGGAATTTTCAATGAGTAACATTCTCCAATGTGGAAATTGGATCATTATTCGTAATGTTTGCAATTTACCTTTAAAATTGATGGAATTGAGTTCAAATTGTGGAGCAGGAATTTTGGCTGACAAATCCAACATGTTCATCTACAAGGTGGTTAAAAGACCAAAACCGTTGTCAGAATTTTCACCAAAATTTGAATGGACCTACTGTACACATTTTGATTTGAACTCTCTCGAACAACGGTGCATGGCTTTTGCAGTGTTATGGACATTGTTGTTAGATTTGAAAAAAGAAAATAAGAGTATTAACACAAGTTCTCAAAAGTATCTCAAAGATTTTGTTTCCAAAGCTGAAAAATTATTAATGCATCCCAAGACAATGGCCTTAACAGGTCATGGTGGTGAAAAACAACAACAACCTCTAAGAAAACTCACTGGAGAAAAAGTTCAACCGCTTGGCTCGGCTTCAGTGACTCCTTTGAAGAGTCATGAGCAGCAACAGCATACTGTGTGGCATTTGGATGAGCATTTGAAATCTGAACACAAGAAAATGGTGGATGAAATGAGCTCTCCCATCTACAAGATGATGCATCAAAGAGATGTAAAAGAACGAACAGAGAAGATACTTAAGAATTTAGACCTTGCCAATCGGAAAATGGATTGCAACAAAGATATCGAGTTGTAACTCATGTCCTCCTTCAAATAAAAATGAAGATCCAGAAAACCGATTACCACGGAAATTATAACAACAATAATTATGGACGAAGAGACGGAAGGAGAGGTGGAAGAGGAGGCTATAGTAATAACCGAACATATCATCATCAAAAGAAGCAACACAAGGAATACGTTTTTGATGTTTCACAATATTACAAGGAATCATTTTGGGTTGATCCATGGTTTTGATTGTGTGTTCCATGCACTTTATAAATTATTAATTTATTATTTTGGAATTATTAATATGATTGAATTATTCTCAATACAAAAAATTTAATCAACAACCAAGCTTGGATGGATCCACTTCCAATATTTGAAGATTTTATCAACAGCAAAGTAGGTATTTGAGGAAACAACCACAATTCTTTTAATTAAATTTTAATTCTTTATGACTTGAAGGGAGGAAGCAAGGTGAATCACGACGTAAAAATTGTAGGGATGGTGAATATTCACATGTTCGGAAAAAGTTTAATTCAAAAAGGAGTCACAATGCGAGGAGATTTAGAAACGATAAGAATCGGAAAGCTCACAATCATCGGAGAAAATTCAATCATACAACCACCCTCAATCGCTAATTACGGTTTAGAAGTAACACAAAAAATTGGTACACATCTTCCTGTAGTCATAGGTGATCATGTATTTATTGGCAAAGACTCAAAAATTTCAGCAGCTGAAATTGGTTCCTTTGTGTACATTGGAAATAATTGTGTGATTGTAAGTCTATGACGTTTCTTTCGGTAATCATCTGCTTATTAATTCTTGATGACTCTAAGGGCGAGAGATGTATTCTTCGTGATTGTTGTCGAGTGGAAGACAATTCTGTGGTGCCTTCAGATACTGTTATTCCTTCATTTACGTCGTTTTCTGGAATTCCTGCACGCATGACATCGCAAGAGTTGCCGGAATGTACAGAGCTCATGATGAAAGATCTCACAACTAATGTATGGGTCCAATATTCTCCAAAAATTATTTAATAGAGCTCTGTTTCTATTGTGTCAAGCAATCACCAAGCTGACCTGCATATTTTTCGGTCAATCTATTTTTCAGAATATCAATTCGTTGGTTTAGTTGAGACGATAATGCTAGGAGATCTCCATCATTTTGTAACTCTGTAATGATATTGTGATCTTTTAGACGTATTACTTGATAATGAATTTAACATACCTTGCTGTACAACTTTAGAACTTGCTAGCTCCATTCCATCCGTTTCAACCAATGAAAGAAGGTGATTCACATCCTTAATAGTGATCAGAATATTTCTTCTAATAAATTCCATTTGATGAAACGCTTTCTCGTTATTTTTCAATCTAAAGTTTTCGCTCCTGAGTGAGTTAGATATTCTTCTTTCTTCTTCAATGATTCTCATCAGATCGTTTTTTCTATTTTCTTGCTCATCCAACACCGTTGCCAGCTTAATTTTGTGTTTTTCCACAAGACCTTCAAGGAACATTATTCGTTCATCTTTTGTTTGGCCTTCTTTGAGTTGAATAGAAATCTCATCCTTCACTTGTTCTGTAAATTCTCTTCTTTCCTCAAGGAGATGCTGGGTGTGCTTTTTCAATCTTTCAATTTCAAGCATGTTGTTATCGTTGAAAAGTTTTAGAGTTCTAATTTCTTGATCTTTTTTCTCGATTGTTATATTTAACTCGTTCATGATTTTGTCTTTCTCACCATTTTTTCTGATTTCATCCTCTTTACAAGCAATGAGTTCAAGTAATCTTGCTTTTTTCTCTTCATATAGCATTCGTTCTCGCTCAATGTCAGATTTTAAGTCCCTAATGGTTCTATTGTGTTCCTCAATTATTGGTCTCAAATGTTGTCTATCTTGATCTTTAATCTGCACTTCCTTTTCTTTAATGGTCATGTTCAGGTTCTCTATTGTTTTCTGCAATCCATCTACAATATTCACATGTGACTGAGAGTTCGTCTCGAGTTTGATTTGTAATTCATCTATTTGCTTTTTTAATTCATTGATGGTTGTATCTTTGCTTCTATTCAGAAACTGGATAGACTCATTGGTTTCTTCCATTGACTTAATCTCGCTCTCTAAAGAAGTGTTTAAGGAATGCAGCTTAATGATTTTGTTTCTAAGGTCAAGAATTTCCTTGTTCTTCTTTTGAATTTCATCTATCAAAGTCTTTTTTGAAAACTCTTTTTGCTTCAATAGATTTACATCAACGATATCTTGCCTCCTTTCTGATTTTGGAGGAGTGACATCTGTTTTCTTGTTGGGCTTGAGAACGTCTTCATTTAAGGCGTTTCTTTTTGACTTCTTGATTTGGGAGAGAATATTTACAATTTCTTTGTCCTCAATATCAGTAGCATCATTTTCTCGACTATTGAATATTATAGAGGTTTTCTTAGACTTTGGAGATGTATAAGTATAAGACGAAGAGACAAAATCCTCTGTGAAATAGCTGTTTTGTTGGGCTTTCTCTCCTGCAAGCATTTGCTTGATTAGATCCTCACGACCTGATTTTGGTGATATTTCAACCTCTTTTGCAGTCACAGGCAGGGCACCACTTGGAGAAAAGCTTTTCTCCTTTATATTCTTCTCAATTCTAAAATCATCAGCATCATTGTCCTCAGTGTATTTTGTTGATCCGAAATACAACTCCATGGATGGTGATGTTTTTGTAAATAACTCGCGTTCTCTTGGAGTTGGTGTTGTTCCACGAAACAAATCTCGGTTCATTCCGCTTGTTATAACGTTGTTGTTGTAGAAACGATGAGGATGATGTTTCTCAAAAGATGAAATGGGTGAATTTTTTGCGCCAAGAGTTGTAAGGGGCATTCCTGGATCTGAGGTTTGGAAAAACAACTCTTCTCGATTGGACTTTGAAGAGTTTGGACGAGGGGAGGAAAGATTGGAATAGGGAAGAGAGCGACGAGATGAAGATTTTCTTGAATCTGCACTTGCAAAGCTGAAAGGACTGAGCTGTTTTTGATCTCGAATTAAAGAAAAGTGCCCAGGAGAATGATTAATGGCTAGCTCGGAGGATGGTCGTTCAGCATCATCAATTCGTGTGTTCGACGAAAAAAGTTCAGTAGCCTCTCGTAAGGCAGGTATTTTAGTGGGCTTGTGCTGATCACGATCACTCCTTGTAGGAGAGGATGCAAATATTCGAGAGAAGCCATTCCTTCCTTCAATGTACAAGAGTGTTCGTGTGGTGTTGGTTTCATCCTCTCCAGCAACTTGGAATGAATCGTTGTTGGTCCAATCGTGGTCTTGTTGCATTTTTAATTGACTTCGTTCATCCTCACCAAGTATCGGAATCATTGTCCATTGGTTTGCAGTCCATGATTAAGCCGACAAGAAGAAGTAGAAACATTTCAATTCAAATTTGAATTGTTTATTGGTATGGAATGAAGGAAGTAGGTCGATTCACTTCCTCCTACACAAGTCACTTTTACGATACTCGCTCTCTCTTGTGAGTAAAAACAGTGGTGCCAATTATTTCGTTGAATGAATCTAAATCCATATCGTCCCTCATCGTCTTGTTGTTGGGAATGTCGGCAGAATAAACATTGGGCATTTCGGTGTCTGTCAACATGTAACTGTTGATAAACTTTGGAACAGATCCAGCCAATCCTTTGCAATCATCGGATTCATCCATGAAAAATTGTTGTTGCTTTGATGATCGTTTAGGAGAAGTTTGTTTGGGTTGCAGCTTGTTAGGAGAAGAGTATGGTGAATGAAAGCATGAGGATGAATTAGTGGAAGCAGAAGACAATCTTCTATGGGTTGATGATGATGATGAAATTTGACCAACAGCACCTGTCGTTGTTGATGAGTGAAGAAAAGAAGTCGGAGAATGATTGAAAATTGGAGTAGTGGCCGAGCTCGTGCCTCGCTTTTGTCTGTTTTGAAGATTGAATGGAATTTTTGGTCCCATCGAATACATGGGAGTGGTGGTCATGATCGTCGTCGTTGTGGTTGTTGTGGATGGAGTGGTTGTGGTAGGAGAGGATGAACAACTAGTACCATTTCGAGCATTGCTCTCAGACGACGAGGTAGCTGTTGAAACTGAAGAACGGCTCACTTGATAGTGTTCTGTAGAAAGAGTTTCATGACTTTTCGTTCTTCTCTGACTCATGAATTTCTCCTTTCTTTCATTGAAAACATCAGCCTTCAAACAAACACAAAACTTGGGCACAGTAACCATACTGCTGTTATTGTTGTTGTTGGATGAGTGGACAACAAGATCTCCGTTGTTTGACTTTCTCAAGCTTGGTGAGCCCAATGAGATTGAGACTGTCTCATCATCAAGGTCATTGCTGAGGCTTGCAATGTGTCCCACTTTTCCGTGAAGCATGGGATCAATGACTTGCAAAATTTCAAACTCTTCTGGAACTACAATGAGAACAAGATCATCTTGTTGCAAAAGGTGTTTGTTGAGCTTGTGGTGAACAAATTCAATACGTTGCTTGTTGTCTTCTGCATGGTTGGTAGTTTGAAAGTTCTCATTGTCATGATTGCTTGACACCAAAGGCTTGTAATTGATGAGCCCTTTAAATTGTTGTTGTTGTGGTTGTTTCATTTTGTAGGTTGATGTATTACTACTGCACTACACTACTACTTTCAATTACGAGCTACTAGAATGTTACTACTAGACACCACTGAGGAGAGAGTAATTATATTGTTGTTGTGTATGAAAAACGCCAACACTCTAAAAGGGCACACAGCAATCCACTATCAAGATAGTTAAGGCTTGACTTGAAGGCTTGATTCTGAACAGAGCGCACCAAGTGTATTTCCCCCTCGTTGATTTCGCTGTTTTGTATGGAAGAGAGAATGTTTTGAATCTGTTCTGGCGCTTGTTGTTCCTCTCTGAGAGAACGTGACTTGTTTTTTTTACGAAAATTCATAGTGAAGGATCTTTGCACAGAGGTAAGCACTGCATTTTGATGGCAGGCGTGAAGATCAAGCCAAGCAGCTTTTGTATGGACATTTGGCACGTGACAGAGGACGGGAGATTGAAAAAAATGAAGGTTTTCCCAAAAGAGCGAAGCTGGCATGAAAGTTCTAAAAAGATAACAACAACGGGACGAAGTGAAATATTGGACGATGAAAGCAAGCTGTGTTGTAGTAAGAACCATAAGCCTTCTCCTTGTTGAGGAGAATGAAAAGAAAAAAGACCCCTGTTGGAGGTTCCAAAAACTTGGTGAATGCAGGAACGTCAGCTCACTTTGTTCTCACATGCCTCGATTTTCTGCCGATGAGTCTAAAGAACAATTTTGGAAAACGTGAAGCCTTGCCGAACAAATCAGACAAACTTTCCTGTGCTTGGCGAAATTATTGTACGGACTCTTCATTCAAGAAAACTGGTGAAGATACTGGCATCTTTGAAAATGATGTACAGAAGCTTCTAATGGCGAATAATACGTGTAATTACACCCCCGTTTTGGTCATAAAATAGATTCTCACTTTTACAGTCAAACTAATCAACTACAGTTCTTGCATTTGCTTGTACCTACCAGGTCGGCCATGCTGATTGGTTCGGCAATTTGATAAGTATTAAGGTTTGATATTGAATCGAAAAAGTGGTATATAACTAATGAATGTATTGTTCTTGTTATTGGCGTAGTGTCAACCAAGGAGGGATCAATTCATATCCAATTCCTGACATCGTTGATGTTGTGATGTTGAGCATTGAAAAACCTGTTGTTGACAGCGATTCAAAGGTGAGTATGATGATCTATTGTGTTTTCACAGTCTTTCTTCCATTCAATTGTTAATTATTATGGCAAGTCTAGTACAGCCAATCGGGCTTTTTATCATCTCTGAACGTAACCAAATCTGTGTCAAATAATTCAATAAATTGCTCATTCTGTAATCTCACTTTAGAACCAGCATATCTTCGATATTCATCCAAAATACTGGTTAAGTTCCATCTTTGAATCTTTCGGAGACATCCAACAACAGTACCAGTTCTATGACGCCCTAAATTGCACATAATAGCCAAAGGAAGATTTTCTCTATTTAAAATTACCTCCAAAGCCTCTACAACAATTTCTTCCGAAATTAAACCCAATTGAGCCATGCCAGTATGTGATATTGAATTACCGCTTTTCATTTTCGTTGATTGAGTTAAATGAATTAAATTTATATTCTGATCTTTGGCAAAGTTTGTAAATTCTTGAGTGGGCTGATCCGGAGCTAAATAAATAATAGTTTTTAAATTTAATGTGGCCAGATGAGGAAAATTGACTGATGTTGGTTGTCCTGATCGGAATACATTCTCTTGAACATAGCCAAAGTTGATCGGTGGTACGAGAATGGTCATTTTTTTTATTCTATGCTTTTGATACTAGTAAACATCTTGTACACAAAATAAGACTGAAAGTAAAGTACACATCCAGTTTCTTCAAAAAGAATGATTGAGTAACGAATGAAAATTGTTGTAATTCGCAAGTGAGAAATAGAATTAATTTTAAATAAAAAATGCAACGATCAAGCGGAGCAATTATTTCTCAGCTTAAACAATTTATTATTCCTCCTTTGAGTCATCAGGCCCATAAAGGTCAAGCAGGAAGAATTGCTGTAATCGGAGGTAGCGAAGAATACACTGGAGCTCCTTATTACGCAGCAATATCTGCTTTAAAATGTGGAGCAGATCTGTCTTTTGTAATTTGCTCTAAATTAGCGAGCGTGATTAAATCGTATTCCCCAGAGCTGATTGTGTATCCGTTCATGTATGAAAAATCAAGTGTAGAGTACGAAACAATAACCAAAACTCCTCATTTGTTTTCTCAAGATTATGAATTTAAACAATTTATGAAAAACACATACGAAGGTATATTCAGGCGTATCAGTAGCGTAGTGTTAGGACCTGGATTAGGAAGATCCAAAGAAATTCTTCAACAAGCTGAGTGGTTCATTAACTATTGCAATGAACTAAATATGCCATTAGTGTTAGATGGAGATGGCCTTTTTTTAATTGGAGAAAAGCCAGAATTGATTAAGGGGCAGCAAAACGTTGTTCTTACGCCCAATCCAGCCGAATTTCAAAGATTATTTTCTAAAGTCGTGGATTATCACAATAAGAATAGCACAGAACAAGTTTCAGCGTCTCAGTTTAAGACAGAGCTCGAGGAATTGACTTTTGTTTCCAAAGCTCTTGGAAATGTTTGTATTGTAAGAAAGGGACTTGTTGACATCATTTCTATTGGAGATCATTATGTAGAATGTGAAATACTGTCACCCTCTCCAAGAAGATGTGGAGGACAAGGCGATGTGTTAACTGGAATTCTCGCAACGTTCTCCTATTGGGCGAATTGGGACAGAAAAGAAGTGACCACCAAATTAAGTCACGAAGAGAAGATCTTAGCTGCTTGCTACGGTAGCTGCTTGGTTCAAAAAAAAGCAGCTCAAATCGCTTTCTCCCAACATCATAGATCCACCACCACTCCGGATATTATTGATAAAATAGGTGAGGCATTCTCTGAAGCTTTTAAGGAGGATAACTAACGCTTAATGCGTTCTGTAAATAAATAGTGTCATAATTTATTGTAAGAAAGATGGATTAAACCCATTGCTTTGCAAATATTCATAGAGACGCTTCGCAGTAGTTGGATTTGAGAGAATTAAGGACCTGACAAATTGTACTTGCTGAGGATCAAGTTGAGACACAAAGCTACTCAAGCTTTGGGCAAGATACTGCTTACTATTCTGAACTTCTTTTACGGGATCTTCAATTCCCATTGCAGCAAAGCTGAGTTTTGTGAAAGTGACCTTGTATCCACCTGCCATACTTCTTTCAGTGTGAAGAACGGTTTCATCATCATCAACAAAAACCTCTTCTTCTTCCTCTGCCTTGTCAACTCCCTCCAAGAATGCTACTAGTTCATCCAGCAACATCTTCCAAGTGTCGACCGAAGTTTGGATCAAATCAGTATGGAACAAGATTTGAGCCAAAGCAACGGCACACACCTTCTTTTCAATTCTTCCAGAGATGGACTTTAAAGAGCTTTCCCAAACGACTTTTGCAAGCGAAGGGAAAATACCTTGCTGGATTTGGTTAATGGTTTGCAATAAAGCTTTTGCACCATATTTAACCACAAAGTTGGAGAAGAAAATAATGAGACATCTCACAAATTGACCAGTCTTTTTCTTTTGAAGTCTAGTGAACAATACTTTGAAAATTTCAACCATGTACATGCTTAATTGTTCGTATGGAACAGTTGAGATTAAGCTGTCCAAAATTCTAAAACCATGATAATCCTTAGTCTTAGACATGACCAATGTTTGGAAAATTCCTAAAACTTGCTGTAATTGATTATTCTTGGCAAGTTCTTGTGGTGCCTTTGTAATAAATGTGGCTACATAGGCAACAAGTCCTGGAACATTACCTTCACTTTCCCACAAGTTGGCGCTTAAAAAGTTTGGAAAGAGACCCAAATATGCTTGTGGAAGTGGAGGTTGTCTAATAGATAAAAGTTGAGAAATCAATTGGAAAACATAGGGTGTGAATTCTTCAATACCACTTGTAAGAATAGTTTGGAAAGGTGGAAATAGAGAAGCCTCAAATTCTGAAATGTAATCTCTGTTGAATCTGATCACAGTGGCATAGGACTCGAATAGATAATGGTTAAACTTGGGGTTATTTGGATTCTTGCAAACTTGTCCCAACACTTCTGTAATCTTTGAAATATAAGCAGGCATAATTGGTTTCATTTGCTCTTTCAGTGCAGCCGTAGATCTCATAATAGCTTTCATGATATATTCATTTTCTTCAGTGTTATCAAGAGCATGGAATAATCCTTGTAATAATTGTTCTGCAAATGGTAAAACATCTTGTTGTGTAAATCTTGGTTTATCATTCTCATCTCTAACCACTAATAGCCTTTCAATGCACCATGCTGCATATGTTTGAACCACTGGTTCATAAGAGTATAAAAGTTGAATTGTCAATGGGAATATCACAGGGAATGAGTCTTTTGGAAGGTGTTGTCTGAAGGTGCAAATAAATTTGATGGCATCAGCTTGAATAATCGGATGAGAGCTGGCTTGTAATTGAGGAACTATTTGGGTAGATAAAAAGTTCATCACACCCACATATTGACTAACAACAGTGGCACCCTTTCTTTGAATAGAGGCCTTTACAGAAATGCAAGTTAGCAAGAAAATCGCAGCATCTCTACTCTTCCAATCATTGTTTTGTAACAGAGAATGAATCTTTTGAAGAAAATTATCAGCAATGTCCTTTTCGTAGTAAATGCTAAGGCATTTGATGAGCTCTTGAGCTGACCTTCTCCTTGACTCTGTGTCAGATCCCTCGATATCTCTTCTAATGTATTCTATAGGTTCTTCGGCAAAAATAATTTCATCCTCTTCACGAAGAGAAATGTTTGGAATAATAATGTTGTCGCATATTGGTGCTAAAGCATTCTTAAAGATGGCATGTTTTTCACTTCTGCTGACCAAGGTTAAAAATTCAATAGCCTTTGACACTACAGCATCATACTTCATCTTTGAATCCAACTTTGAGAGGAGTTGCCAAACGCTTGTCGCAAAAATTTCAACATAAGGAATGAATATTTCGTCATACTTTTCCAAGTAAAGATTAATGGATTGACAAACCAATCTTTTTGCTTCGTCCAATAATCCAGGTTCTTCGATTAAATTATTATCTAAGGCTGGGTTGTCATAATTTAAAATTGTGTTAAACATGGAGCTGTATTCTGCGACATGCTCTTCGAAATATTCAGGAATGTCAACCCAATTCAACGAGTAAAATATTTCGAGTAGCAAATTAATGCACGTGAAAATTAATTTCAAGTCGTTGGGGTTTGTGATTTGAGAAAGGGATGAGATAAAACCTTGGAATGTATGGAACATTGGATCAGCAAACTCTTTCATAATGTAAATCAATTCATCTTCAATTTCATCTGTCTTGGATTGTTCTCTGTACTTTTTAAAGATTGAATGACAAGTAAAAAGCACACCTCTAACAGTTTCAAAGTTTGAAGAATTTGTTCGTAATTGATTCACCAAATACTAAATGTGATATTCAATGTTAAATAAAAGAAACAGCTTAATATACCACAACGTACCGGAAGCAAACTTGTCCAATTTTTGTAAAAATCAAATTCACTAATGATTGTGATGATTTCGGAAAGTACGTCTTGTATCTTGGTGTCAGAGGCAGAAAATAATAAATCTACGCATCCTTTTTTAATCAACTCTTTATCTTCAGGACGTAATATCAAGTTTACGTCCCAATCTTTCTTTACCAAATTCTTCAACAACACAGTAACCATCAAACGATGCTCGCTTCTCATAGTACCATCTGCAATATATCTCAAGAGTAGAGAAACATAATATGGTTGTTTTTCTAACTCCTTCAAATCTTGCTCAGCTGTTTGTTCCGATGATGGATTAATTTTGTAATTTAAATGGCAAAGATTGTGATTCATCAACAACACTTAAAGTGCTGAGGCTTACCTTTTATTCTCACTGATGCTTCGTATGTCATTGTGTTTTGAATGAGTGTGGTCAGGTAGCCCAAGTTGGGCTCAGTGATGGTGTTCTGCATTTTTTGTTTCTTTTTCTTCGGCTTCAACCATTTTTCATCAAATAAAGCGCCAAATTCAGAGAGCTGAAAAGAATTCCTGCGTTGGGACATGTTTATGTACATTCATGAAAACTGTGTATATTATTTACATTCTATGCTGAATGAGTAGGTTATTGTTCTTCGGACTGGAAATTTGGGTAGTTGTAGTCTTGCGACGAGAGAGCAACTCCTCCATTGGACATGGATTGTCTCACCTTATTCTCTAGAATCGAATCAAATTCATTCTTATTTCTAATATCTGGTGGTGTATAGGCCACTTTCTTTCTTAAATATCTCTTTCTTGCGTTAATGAACCAATTATTCAATTGCTTCTTGTCATAGTCGAGTTCTTTCATAAAGACTTCTTTTTGTCTTTCCGAAGGATATGGATTGCTCTTGTTAATCATTAAGAACTCTTTGAGGATTTCCTTCTTGCCTTGAGAATTGTTCTTTTTACGTTTTTTACTTTGAATCCATTCTTGAAGTTGTTGAAGTTCGAGAGCCTCAGAGCTCACAACTTCATGATTCTGACACGAATCGTCGTCGAATGCTGCTTCTGATAATTTTCTCTTCTTTAATTGAGAGCCACTTTCCATAGCAATACTCTCAATATCTCGTATCAAGTTGTTTGACAGAATATCAAGAGATTGGTCAATTTGATGTAATAATTGATTCATCCATTCATTGTTACAGGTTGATACAGATTGACTTGGAATGGTGATGCTTCCAACAAAAGTGGCCAGATTGGCTGCTGTCGATGGATCGAACACACTCGAATGGGTGTTGTTACAGGAAGATGAATTGACAGTACCTGCTGTCATGTTAGATGTGTTGGACTGCTGTGTAAAGAAGGGATGACCAGTCTGGTGCTGACACAACGAGATGTTTGCGTTATTATTATTTAAAAAGTATTGGAGTGGGTTATTAGAAAAGCTAGATAGTAGAGAACTCATGGTGAGAAGATATGTTGTCGACAGTGGTTGTTGTAAGAAGTAATACTATTAGACGTGACTGGTTGTGCAACGAGAGTGTGTGGACGGAAGAGAAAATATTGGGGTTGACAACACTCTGCAGTGAAGGTTGATGTGAAGGATTGAGAGATATCAGTCTAGAAGAAGCATGCAATGCTGTGAAGCTATTATCAAAAGAATAACAGTTGAAGGCGAGCTACAAGGACAGATGTTGACAGTATCAATGGTTGTTCTTTTTTCTATTGAGTTTTGAGAGGTTTTCGCAAAAAGTGACAGCTTTTGAGGTTTTGCTCGTATTGTGTGGCTCATTGAGAGATTCCTGTAAGTATCGGTATTCTCTCAGCTACAAGATGTAAACCCTATGATTATTCGTAAATAACTCTCCTGAGAGTTATAAAAAGTATTGTAAATATTGAAACAAGCAAACCTCAACCGCAAGTACCCGACAACTGTAACGAATTCTCTGTAAAAAAAACATTAATGCTCATCAAAAGAAATAGGAGCGATAATATGTTTGAGGAAGGAGTGAGAAGAAAGTATATTTAGGGGTTGGAAAGTTGCGAACATTTTGAGATGGAATGTTCTGTTGCTTATTATTTGTAATTATGATTTAAATGTACACTCGATGGCTCATGAAATGCTTGATGAAGGAACATCAACATACCTCAAAATGAAATGGTATTTGAGTTGCATGAATTTTACATCAAAGTGGCTCAAATTTTGAATATCATCTAAATTGATTTTGTATTAATTGTAGATGAAAATTATTATTCAAAACCAACGCCTATTTTACAATCGTTGAATGCTCGAGGATGTCTTGTTGTAATAGATTCCATCGGAAATGAGTGGATTGGTTTCTCCAATAGTTTTAGTTTCAGGATGCTCTTCTTCAAGAACGGAATAGGCGTCCTTCCTTCGAAATACCGTTTTGACCTTGGTAGTAATGGACGTCCAAATGCCAACCCACACTGAAGGCTGTTGTTTCAATTCTGCGTAGTACTTTTGATTGTTCTTTCTGTACAAGATGTAGTGCTGAACAATAAATACAATATCGAACCCTATCGACAAAAATCCAAGTCCCTATTAAAACGTCATCATAGCAGCGATTGCATTGCAAAAATGTAAATTCAAAGTAACATTCAATGGTACTCAATACTCACAGTTTTAACAAAGTCACCATAGAAAGGACTCCAATCGCCTGTGTTGATTCCATCAATAATCATTTGAAAAATTGACAGAACACCGCCAGAAAAATCCAGTAAGATATTTCCAATGCTCCATCCAATAGTGAGCTTTCTCTTCCAATTAATAAATGCTTGTGGAATGTACTATTCATTTTATGTCATCTGTATAATTAAATAATTCAAGAATTCATACCTTAATAGTAGTAATAATCCTTCAAAAAAAGAAATAATATCACATAAAATTAATAATCATCATACTCTATCACCTACAATTTTACAATTCCCAAATATTTCAAAAAATCCACCCACATAATTCGATGCCCAAGCGCCAAAAACACTGCCACACAGATCGATAACATGATTGTTAGTGCGATTGACCGAGCCAAAACTGAAAGTGTTTGTCCTCCACGCTCATAAATTAATGTCTGAAAAATTGTGATCGCCGTTAATGTCACAGCATGAATACTAAAGACTACATCATTAATTTGCACATCAGCTTTTCCGTGGTAGATACGGTATTGCTCCTCTAATTCAGGATTCCAAAACAGAACACTGTTGAAAACCATGTACGACGAGTGGCCAATAATATTCAACATTAAGAAGTCAAAACTCAGTCCAACAACACTCTTTGTCCACCAGTTGAGAAAAACTTGAATGGAGTTTAACAATGACTGTGAGCTGATGTTACATACCTTGTGGATAAAAAGAAAGAGACCATGCTGCAAAATAGGACCATCCCACCTATAAAAGTGTTGTGTAATCATCAGTTCAATAATTTTGAAGTAAAAATCGGAATAAAAATCATCAAATTAAATCAACGATTTTTAAAAATCATTTTGAAAATTGCAATTCATTGATGTCAAATAAAACTGCCTTATGCAACAACTTTCAAACCTTCGGTGAAACGTACCACTTTGCTGAATATGGACAGACCTTCGGAAAGTATGGTCATTTTTTTTCTTCAAACTCGTGAATCAGATTTTTTGCGTTTGTGCATGAAGAGAATTTGTTCTTTCCAACGAAAGCTGGAGTGGAATTTCAATAGACAGGTTCAACGCTTCTGACAGTTCATTGTTTTACGCTAATCTTACCAACAAGAAGTGTTTACAAAAATACGACGTTTTTCAGGATCAGAAAAAATGCTCAACAACAACGCTCAAAGAAGACTGTTTTCAATCCGTGACCACTTGCTTTCATCTCGTGTTAATCAATTAGCGAATGCTTTTTCTTCAAGTAGTACCAACGAACAACACTCTTCAAATATTGTCTCCATCAGTGGTAGTACTTCAAAATTTTCAAGTGATCAAGCCTCGAGTTTTGATGATTATTTGGTGAAGGCTAAAATTCATCCCGATGTCAAGGATGCACTTGCTCAAAATAAGCCTGTTGTAGCACTTGAATCCACAATCATTAGTCATGGCATGCCATATCCAAAGAACGTGGAAACAGCAAAACAAGTTGAAGATCAAATCAGAAAGAATGGTGCAATCCCAGCTACGATTTGTATTTTGGATGGAATAATTCATGTAGGAATCAACGAACAAGAATTAGATAGATTTGGTAAATTAGGACAAGAAAAAAAGATAATCAAGGCATCAAGACGAGATGTTGCTCTTGTGTGTAGTCAAAAATCTCATGGAGCAACTACAGTCAGTGCAACCATGTTGTTGGCACACAGATTTGGAATTCATGTATTCGTCACAGGCGGAATCGGAGGGGTTCATAGAGTACTCTCTACCAACGAGGTTGATCCAATGGATATTAGCACAGACTTAACAGAATTAGGTATGTTTCAATTTGATAGAAACAACGGCTGCTGAAAATACTTTACAAAACGAAGGCCGAACTCCAACATGCGTCGTCTCAGCTGGAGTGAAATCAATTTTAGACATTCCAAGAACACTTGAATACTTAGAAACACAAGGAGTTACCGTTGCTTCATATCAAACTGATGAATTTCCTGCATTTTTTACATCAAAGAGTGGTTGCAAGTCACATTGTAGATTGGACTCTCCAATAGAATGTGCTAAATTGATTAGCGCTAATCTTCAACTTGGCCTTAATTCAGGTATTTTAGTTGCAGTTCCCATTCCTGAACGTTTGGAGGCCAAGTCTGCTCAATTAAACAGGGCAATAGAACAAGGCCTCTTGGAAGCAAAACAGAAAAATATCAAGGGAAAAGATGTGACTCCATTCTTATTGCAACGTATTAACGAACTTACTCAAGGTGACAGCCTTAGAGCAAACATCGAGCTGATATTGAATAATGCTCGTGTTGGAGCCCAAATTGCTGTTGAATTAAGCAAAATTCAACAAGTGAACGTAAGTATTCAAAGATATTTAAACAGGAACACTTTATTTTAAAAGAATATGTAATTGATCACAACATGAAGAATAAATATTGGAGTAGTCTACCCATTCACAGTGTAGATGATACGCACGAAAGACATTCAAACGAGCCAAACGCTTCGTTACTTTCTCGAGTAGCCTCAGCATTGTCTTCATCCAAAAGAGAAATCATAGTCATTGGTGGTTCAGTCATGGATGTAACATGTACACCAATGGAAGGTGCTAAACTCATCCTAAAAACATCCAATCCTGGTAAAATTGTTCTCAGCAACGGAGGTGTAGCTCGCAACGTTTGTGAAGTGATATCTCGTTTACTTTACTCAAGTTTAGACTCCACGAATCTTCCGTTGAATTTTATTACATCTGTTGGATCGGATGCCTTTGGACATTCTCTGAAAGAACATATTCGAAAAGATTTAAGAGTTCAACAACCTGAAAAAACCATTCTAGTCAACAAAAACAATAGGACTGCCATTTACAATTGCCTGATGGATGAAACTGGTGAGCTTGTAGCTGCTGTTGCCGACATGTCTATTTTGACAGACATGAATACGACAAAACATATCACACATACCTTGTCATACATGATGAAGGGAAAACGAGCTCCATTAATATTCTTAGATAGCAATTCTTCTGTAGAAGCGATGAATAATATTGGAAGTATTATTGAAAACACACATGCAGAATTATATTTGGACCCTACATCCGTTCCAAAATCAAAACATGCTGTGCTTTCTGGACTCTTACCTTTAGTCACATTTATCAAGCCAAACGAACATGAAATATTTAGTATTGTGGAGTGTTTTTTAGGAAAGACCATGAACAAGGATGAAATGAGTGTCGAGGACTGTCTTCAAATTTTGCTAACAAAGGCAAAAGTAAGACATGTTCTTTTAACCCAGGTAAGTTTAACATCATTATTTGACCGGTTAGATAAATGAGTGACACTCTCTTTAGGGACCTCAAGGTGTTAAGCATGCAACCCTTAAAAACGGACAAGTCACAATACAATCCTTTGCTGCCCTTCCAAAACGCCCTCATTTGTCAGAGCCCAATGCAAACGTGACCGGTTGTGGTGACAACTTTAGTGGCGCTTTTATATTTTCCAGGTTTTGTGGAGATTCAATTGAGACCTCCATCAAGAAAGGTTTAAGAGCATCAAGACTTGCTTTAGAGAGCTCTAAAAGTGTGTCAGATCGTTTAAATGCTCAATCCATTGAAAATGATTAATTCCACCAGTTTATGACACCTTTTGATAGTAAAAAAGAAACAGCAACCAATTGTTGTTAATATGTTTTTAAGGTTTTAGTGGTTTTTTTTTTGGAACACGAGAAGGAGCTGTGTGGTTACTTATCTATTCAATGCATGTGCTTGGGTTGTGATCGAATCTCATTGCAGGTCAGGTGTCGTTTATGGTTTCAAATCAATCATTGGTGAAACAACGCTGAAATTGAAAGTTCATATTTGTGCCAATAGGATCAACAGTGTTTGTTAACATCTTTCGAGAGATCTGGCACGAAGATGGAACCATGGTTCAGAGTTTTGAGCTCTCACACATGCTGGATTTTTGGCAAATCTCCCTTCCTTTCTCACCACAAGAGGTGAAATTCCTGCGGTGCCATGAATGATATGTCCATATGTTGATTTTTCACTCACAATCAAATCATCAGAATCCATCATTAAATATAAATCAATGAGAGCATGCTGCACAGCTTCTACAGAGCGAGATTTTGGAATGTTCTGAGGAAGATAGACCAGATGAATGGTGAGTCCAGGAATTTGTAGCTCCTCAAAAAATTGTTTCGCTTCATCAAAGGCAGGTGCATAATCACTCGTGAGAAATACTACTACCTTCTTGTACTTGTCAGCACTCGTACTGCGAATCTCCATGATACGTTGTTTAGCACATTCCCAATAAATACTCACTGGGGTGTTATGAAATAAATATTCTTGTTCATTCTTCCTGACTTGAATTCCTAATAAAAATGTGGATTCTGGATGATTGGTTTTGTCTTTGAGCATGGTTGTTTTAAAGTGATCCACTTTCTGTTGAATTAAATCAATAGGTTTGAACAATAGTGGAGCTAATTTGCTGAAAATATTAATTTGATAAAGTTTAGGACGTAGTTCCCAATCCTTATCTTTCTTTTCTAACTTGGAAAATAATTGATAATAAACATCATTATCAGCATACAGAGTTGGAGCAAAATATTGAGCTCCTTCAATTTCAATAAAGTCTTTGGAATTGATTTGATTAAATTTTTCATTTTCTGATTTTTGGTAAATACTTGTTGGTAACATTTGAGCAAAACCTTTACAACATTTAAAATATCGATAACCAGGTTTTGAACGATCATGATAGACAGTACTCTCTAAATGTAGCCAATTTTTTTCAATAAATGTCCATCTTTCGACTGGACATCCGTGTTGTTCAATGGATTTTTGTTTCACTTGTCCATAATTCCACACGAGTTCATGTGACGGCGATAAGAAGGATGGATTTTTCAAAAGTTGTGACAGAGAGGCATGACATCCCACTTCTCCTCCTTCCCAATTCACTAATAATACTCGATTACTTAGTAGGGCATATAACAATGTTGAAAATAGACCCATAATAATATTTCCATATCCGCTATACATGTGTGCTTTAAATACAACAAATTGTGGAGTTTTTGAAAATCCATTCAGTGCCTTTTCATGAAAACAATTCTTTGTAAATACATAGGATGAAAGTACCGAGTCATGATATTGTTGATATCGATACAACATTCGCTCAAAGGCGATCGGAGGAGGTCCATTTGAATGACTCGAGGAATATTCTGACGTGTAGGTGGCAATATTTAGAGTTTCATTGAAATAACTCGGAATGAACACTTTATGCGAGAAGGTTGTGTTTGAAGAGAGTCCTGACCTTCGAATGACGATATAGTAAATGACAAATAGGAATTGAAATAATACAAGAGAAATAAATCCGACGCGATACAAGAATACTTTCATTTTTTTAGGAGTAGTGACGCGAATGGTACAGGAGTCTTTTCAATGTTTTTATAAAGAATGATGATTCGTTGTGTGTGATAAAAACAATATATATATATTTGGTGCACATGATGATTTAAATGACCACAATTTACTACTCCAAATTAATGCTTGATGAGTGTTATTTTCAAATCTATTTTCAACAATAATTTAGTGCTTTCCTGACCATTCGTCCTTCATGACTGTTTCATCATCATTATGATCGGGTAAGTCGACGAATATATTTTCATCAAATTTAATTCATCAATATGTTATGAATAATTAATAAATGGCATTTGATGAATATGATTATCATCTTTTTTCTGAATCATCATCATAAAAACCTACATTCTGCATATTTCTCTGTTGAAGGTTTAAAATGTTTATAATAAAGTGGTTTAATAGCCCCATTAAAAAGCATATTAGCACCATAGAGTAATCCGAAAATTGAAACAACAACGCCCATCTTGGATTTAAATGTATCCAAGTCAAATCTACCTGGGCGGAAGAGCTTGGTTCTATCAAAGTATTTCGTTGTTTGATTTGTCATTTTTTCCATCATGGAAGAAGCAACAGTTATTGAATGAAGCATGTATTCCTTCGATCAACACCTCATTATTTCTGGTCCTAATCAATAACAAATTCAACCTCAAAAAGGATTTATCATTTTCCAATCGAAAAAAAACGTTTTAATCATGAGTTCAACAAACAACGACAACAACAACACGGAGAATAACACAAGCACCAATTCTTCAAACACAGAGCAACCACAACAACAGCAAAACTCCTCTGGCGCTCACCTTCCGTCCACAGAAAAAGTTGAGGAAATTCTAGATCAAATCAAGAACAAAACTGTGGAAGCATATAAAGTAGCCTCTGAGAAGACTGAGGATTTATACAAGGTTGGTTGAATTATTAAATTGTGGTAACAACTGAACTTGATTGTTGATGGTTAATACTTTCAATCTCACCCGCTAGGTGGCTGCAGAGAAAACCGAAGAGGCCTATCATTATTTAACCTCGGAAGAAGCAAAACAGAAATTACAACAGACAATGCAAACAACAACATCAACCCTCTCTAGTGCATATTCATGGTTTTCTAGTAATGTTTCTTCATTGGTTGGAGAAGCCTACGAACATGTTGGCAGTGCTTTAACAGGAAATCATCCTTCTTCTCAAGAAGCCCCAAAAGAAGAAAGCACCACTAGTAACGAAGAGAAAAAATAAGTTTTGATCGATCATCAAATTACATTTAATATTTATTAAAAGCGAGTTCCGTTCAACAAAATGGAAGGACAAGATTTGCAAAACCAGATGGTCAATTCTGGTGGCAACATTGATGTAAATAGAAAATTATATGCCCTCTTTAAACAATTAAAAGCTGTTTCGTCTCAATCTCGAGATTTCCATCATTCCGAGTATCCCGATTTTAAATACTCAGATCTCAACAATTGGTTATGGTTCATCAAAGTATTTCTCGTATTGTTCAACGTTGGTCTCTTTATTTACATTCTCTATTTGATGAAACGGAAGTTTACAAAACAAACAATTTTGAAGTTGGTTGATAGTCAAGCAACAACACTGGAGGATGATAAAAACACTAACCATATTCATTTAGAAGATGATTCTAAAACAACTAGTTCTTCTGAAAAAAGAGTTGGAATTATCATTTCTCATCCTGACGATGAAGCAATGTTTTTCACGCCAATTATTGCGTCACTGGTTGAACAGAAAATACCAATTCATATCTTATGTCTATCCACAGGAAATGTTTTAGGATTAGGCCAGGAACGAATTAGAGAATTGGAAAGGAGTTGTGTTGAATTGGGAATTTGTGATTCCAACACTGATTCCTCACTTGTTGTAAAATCTTTGAGTGACACATTCAAATCTGAAAATAACAAGATTGTCATTATCGATCATGAACAATTGAAAGATGGAATGAAACAAAAGTGGAACAGTGAATTGATTGGACAAGTGGTTTACAAATTTGTTCAAGAATTTAACATTTCAACAATTCTCACATTCGACGAGAGAGGAATTTCGGATCATCCAAATCATATTGCCACATGGAATGGTGTGAAAGAATTCAAAATAAGGTGTGAAAGAGAAAAATGTTTCAATGATGTTAATATTTTTCAATTAGAGACGACTGGTTTAATAAGGAAGTATCTTGGTGTGTTGGATTTGGTTATTAGTTTACACAAAAATGGTGATCACAACGTTACAATATTTACACCAAGTCCTCTTTTCGCTTGGAAAGCCATGCGCGCTCACCATTCTCAATTCGTGTGGTTCAGAAAACTGTTTGTTATCTTTTCGAGATATACGTTCGTCAATACGTTCACAAAATTGTCAAGTTAATTGTTTTGTGGAATTTTCTTGAGATTTCTCTTCTTTCGTTTGATAACTCCATTTCCTGATGAAGAACTAGAACTTCGTGTGTTTGGATTATCAAATTCTTTGAATACTGAGTAGTAAATGAACATAAAGTCTTCTCTCTTTAGAGATGGAACAATGTTGATCTGTTTTGATTTTTGAGCTCGATTCTTTAAAATTAAATTTTGCAATTCGTTCACATGATTCACAATCGTCATGTCATCAAAACCAATCAACATGGCGAGCTTTAAAAAATCATTTCTCTTGTTTGAATAATAACCCAAATCAAGATCTTCATGCTGTGACCATTGTTCAAAATCAGTGTAATAATCCTCTGACTCGTCTTCTTCAGTCATGCCCTCTAAGAGATTGGAATGAGATCCATTTAACTTTTGATCCATCATGGATAAAATACTATTGGATGAACTGTTGTGACTCGAGTTTCCAGAGGATGAATTCAAAAGAGAACCTCTAATTCCAGTCGTGGATGTCTTGTTTGGTGAGTGATGGTTGTTTTGATGATGATGATGATTATACACTTGAAATTGAGCATCTTCAACTTGTTGCATTTGACTCTCTCCACAAAACACATCATAGACAAATCCACCAAATTGATATAAAAATTTGGTTAATAATTTTCCTTCTCGACACACAAACAAACACAAAAACATGTAAACACTCTCAATGGTAATTGTTCCTTTTCCTTTCACATCCAAAATGTCAAATAAATCTAATAGTTGATATTCATCAAAGGAGAGTCTATAATAATCATCATCATTTTCAAGGTCACTGTTATTACTTGTCACGTCAACGAGTAGTACATCATTGCTAGTGGAAGTCGAAGGTTGAAGATGGAGATGTATGTTATGATGAAGATTGGAATGACCATTGGTTGCCATGTTAGAACTCGTGTTGAGTGCAATAGTAGAAGAGATGGTATTCATTTGGGAAGAAGAATGACCGTTAGAAGCTTGTGTTAATGATAATTTGGAGAGTGAGGATGCAGTCGTAGTAGTAGTCATAGTCGTCATAGTCATACCAGCAGTAGTAGTAGTCATAGTCGTACTACTGTTCGTAGAATGATGATGACTCACGGATGGAGTGTTATTTGTGATCATCGTTGTGGTCATGACTGATGATGGATGATGATTCAGACCTCCACTACTGCCACTACCACCAAAATTGCCAGTACCACCAAAATTACCACTCGAATGATGATTCATACTATTCATGGATGGTCTCAAATCATTCATCATTCCTACAAATGTATATTCGCTAATCGATAATTGTTGAAATCGTTTTCTCACAATAGGAAATGTTGAAGTTGCTGTTCGATGTGAAACTCGACCACTGTTACTATTTGAACCACTGCCACTACCACCTCCATCATTATCAGAAGATGTTGGAGAACGAGGAGAATTTGAGCTCACCATATTCTTGATGTAATTTTGAATAAATTCAAAGAATGAAGTATAACCTTGTTCGGAAGTCATGATGGAATACAAAGCAACACACCCTTCATGATAATCGTCTTTGTTTTTAGAGTTGAGAAGGAGTTTTAAGAGTTGTGTTTGTTTGGTGGGTTCAAGTTTGGATGAATAGATTTTGAGAAAGATGTTTTTCAGCATTTTTTGTTTGGTTTTTTGAATCATTTGACAGGTGACATGTTGGTTTTTGAGAGGTGTCATCCATTCTAGAAATGATTAAGGACAGCACTCTTGTACTGTCAATTGAAACAACATACCGAGTTATAAGGCTCTGTCGAATGTACATGTCTTTCCAATGCAACCTTCACCGGTTCTTAGATATCAATGGCTTCTTTATTCAAAAAATCATTTGCAAAATATTTTGTGTACATCATACTAGTAACATCAGAATAGGTAGTTCTAGAAATATTTTAAAAGTCGAATGGGTTGTTGTTGGAGGGTGGTGGATTGCTTCCTGGTCTATTTTGAGTGCTTGTGTTTCCGAGTCCTGTCAAGCCACTGAATGGGTCTCTATTTGGTGGTGGAGAGTCTTGAAGGTTTCTCTTTTGAGGAGGTTGATTTCCCCATTGCGGTGGAGACTGACTACCCCATTGTGAAGGTTGACTCATTGAGGATGGCTGGCTACCCCATTGTTGTTGATTTCCTCCCCATTGTTGTGATGTCTGTTGACCTCCCCATTGTTGTTGAGGTGGTTGGTTGCCCCATTGTTGTTGTTGGCCACTTCCCCATTGTGGTTGTTGACTCATTGAGGATGGCTGATTACCCCATTGATGTTGTTGTGACATTCCTCCCCATTGCTGAGACTGACCTCCCCATTGTTGTCCACTTCCCCATTGTTGTGATGGTTGAGAAGGTTGATTTCCCCATTGTTGTTGATTGCCACCCCATTGTTGTGATGTTTGTTGGTTTCCACCCCATTGCTGTTGATTTCCACCCCATTGTTGTTGTGGAGGTTGTGGATTGCCAAATCCAGCAAATAAATCATCGACATTAATAGTTGGTTTGGATGGTTGAGCACTTGTTGTTTGAGGTTGATTAGAAGGGAAGCCCCAGTTATCATCATTACCAAAAGTATTATTTTGAGAAGTGTGTGATGGTATAGTTGAGAAGAAATTATCCAATCCTCCTGCATTGGTGTTTGTGGTTGGTTTTGTAGCAGGTTGAACAGGTTTGGGTTCATCAAATGAAAAAAGATCAGTGGATGGTTGTTGTGGTTTCACAGGATTTGATCTTGTAACTTCAACTTTTTGTGGATTTGGAATAATATTTTCGATGGGTTGTACAGGCACTTCTTCAACAGATGATGATGGTTTGCTTGTTGGTACACTTCCGCTAGCATCATACCACAGCTTTTTTACATAAGTTTTTTCAATAAAGTCCTTAATTCCTTTCTCGTCAGTGGATTTTGGTTTTGGGACCTTGGTTGGATCCCATTTTGCTCTCCATGTGGCTTGAGCAACTTTGTTTCCGTGTGTTTCAAAAAACTCTACATCCTTGTCTTCAAAGTTTGTCATGGAAATTCCTTTAGCCTTGAAGTTGAAATTACGGCTATATAGGTTGTTAGTGTTTGATTTGAAAGTAGGAGAATAAACAGTAGCAGATTGATGAGGGAGAAGTATCAGTAAAAATAAAGAATCCGTGATGATCATCAATGTGTAAATAGTCATCACTTTCTTCGGTGATAAAATCACCACTACTTACTGTACACCTGAGCAGAAGGTACAAACGAAAATTCCAAAGTCCATGATGACGTAGGGAGTTCCCTTTACAACGCAGTCCATACATTCCTTGTTATCGTTGAGGAGAGACAGCTTACGAATAGTTTCTTGGTTTCGCTCTTGCTTTTTCTTGGCGCTCATTTTTTTTTGTTGTTGTCTTGTCGTTGTTATTCCGAGAGTGATGTGAAGGAAAACGAAATCGGAACCTCTGAAGTGGCAATGAGGTGGAAACAAGTCAAGTTGATCAACACATATCAGTGGGGGAAAAACAGAAGACAGCAGTGTAAACGTTGTTGGAGTACAAGTTTTCGTCATTTTAATATAATTATAATTCTCATTGTAAAGATGCTGGCTCGGTTGACCAAACTTTAGAAAAAATTTCGTTGAAAAAAATATCATAACAAGTACGTAATATTTTCTCTCTCGCGCTGAAGCATTGACACTTTCAAACAGATGGCCAAGTCAAAGAACCACACTGGACAACACGAAAGCAAGAAGAACCATAGAAATGGTATCAAGAAGCCAAGAAAGGAAAGAAAGTCCACAAGCAAGGGTATCTATCGTCCATGGAAGACTAACACCAAGTATGCCAAGAAGGGAACCCTCAAGGCTTTGAAGGAAAAGGCTCAAAAACAAGAATAAATCTATTAAAACAACAAATTATTTAATACATGTATTACATTTAAATAGAGTTCAAAACATCTGCGTACATCTTTCTTTCCTCTTCCAAAAATCTCTCCAGTTCTTCTTGTTTTTGTTTCTTTGTTCGATCAACTTTGGCACGAGACAATCTTTGTCTGACCATACATTGGATCTTTACAGCTGCAACATTTTGCTTCTTCAATTCTGACGAAGCTCTTCTTGCTGAACATGCTCTCCAAAGAGTTTGAATATTAAGGGTTGCACGTTCAAGTTTAAGTTGCTTTCGTTCTTGTTTGGCTTTTTCATATTCTCTTCGTTCTTGTTCCAATTCCAATTCGAATGAGCGTTTTCTAGCTTCTGCCACTGCAGACGCTTTTTTTGTTGCCAAGAACAACCTTATTTGGGATTGAATTTTGATCGATGCTTGCTCTCTCTTTCTTTCCATCTCCTTGTCATCAATTTCTTGAGCTTCTGACTTGTTAAGGGAAACAAGTTCGGCCGACACTGGCTGCTCTTGGTCAATCGGTTTCTGAGATTCCTCCTCTTCGTCGTAGTTAGCTAACATGCTATGTTCAAAGGTCAGTTCATCGAATTCCTCTTTGATTTCCTCTTCTTTTTGGAGTCGATTGAGTCGCTCTTCTTTGAAACTATTCAGAGCTAAAATTCTTCGAATTAGCGCTTGCATACAAGTCACGAGTTGTTTTTCTTTTTTCACACTCTCCACCTTTTTCTTAGCTAGGTGCATTCTTACTTGTGACTGAATCTTTACAGCGCTACTGTTAGCTTTTTCCTTCTCTTTTCTCAAATAATCGATCATATCCATACGCGCTTTACAACCTCTCACAACCGCTTGAATAATTAGTGAAGAATAATGACGTTGCTCCTCTCGCAGTTTTTCTTCTCTTTTTCTTCTTGCTTCTTCTTTTCTCTTGATTTCTTCTTCTCGAGCAATTCTGTCGTGTTCTTCCCTCATCCTCCTTTCTAGCTCTTTATCCTGAGCTGATTCGTCGACCATTGGTGAAATGGTGACCTTTTCATGACTTGTTTCGTGGTTACGGTGTGCTGGATATTCGTCTTCTTCTCCACTTTCGTTGCCTGAGTTTCTTCCCTCTGAGAAAACAACAGATTGAGCAAACAGAATTCTCTCTCGAAGAGGGTCGTTGTCACCAGGAGTTGACTGTCTTAATTTTGACAAAGGAGGGAGAGAAGCACTGTTGAGATAGGGAGATGGGTCAAATTTTGGTCGTTTTCTATTAGCGTTTGTTGGAGATAGTTGACTCTTTTTATCAGCAAGCTGTGAGCCCTTTGGGGAGATGCCAAATTCCACACCGCTCATAAGAAATGGATTCTTTACAGGATTAATATTGGGTAGTAGGGAAACAAGCGATGATTTCAAGAAGAAGTCTAAATCGGTTTGGATTTTAAGAAGATAATTCTTTGATCTCCAAACAAATGGCTTGGGAGCTTGCAAAATATTTCTCCAATGTACAATTGCTTCAACAATGTCTAAGGTACAGAGGCGGAGTGAAGCAGCAATATTTTTCACTTCTCTAGCAACGAGGTGTTTGCTAAATATCTTTTCGTCTCCATATCTTTCAACCAAAGAATTGAGAGTTTCTAACAACAGTTCTCTGTTTTCAATGTTTTTGAGAATGGATAGAATGAGGTGTCTTTGTTCTGTTAACCTCTTAATCTCTTCTGAAATAATTGCTAGATTGTCATTTAAGCATTTTGAAAGGTATATTTTAGAAAACTTTTCTCGTTCTTCTTCTGGAACTCGTAGCTCACTCCATAGTTTTTGAATTCGAGATTTTGCTTTTAAAAAGAATTGTTCTGTTTCAATCTCTGCTAATGATTTCTTTTGTTCTAAAGGGGGTTTTTCTCTTGTTTTGGTTCCTTGATCGCTCAAAATCGACTTGTCAGTATTTTTCTTTCGGCTTTGCTGACCTGTTGTAACTTTTCGAGGTTGAAACTAGTGTCATGGTGAGTAAAAAGAGTTAATTCGATAAACCTGTTACATACCTTATGCAAGCTGTCGTCTACTCTGCTGGACGCAACGTCGTATGCTGTTTTTTTTGACGATCGTGATGTCGAACCATTTGTAAGGAATGTGGTAGAAGTTGTGTACATTTTGGCATGTTTGTCTGTGAGAACGTTGTAGGAGGGCATGGGATCAAGATGAAACCGTGAGTTCCATTTCTTCTCTCTCTCCTTTTCAATAATTTTGCTTCGTTCCTTTTCCATGGCATTGAACAATCGTTCATAGATTAAAGAATTATTGCTTTGCATTAGTACATCATCATAAATTTCGTTTTCCATTTGAACTACTCGACTTTTTGACATCGGAGAAAGATATCTTCCCTCTGTAATATTGTAGAAAACGTATTAACTCTTCCTCCTAATTTATACTTGCTTCATTCAAACTTACTGCTTCGGTGAGATTGAGCTGGGGAGGAAATATCATCATCAATTGATTTCAAAGACACCGGACGCTCATTGGCGTTGTTGTTATTTTCTATTGAAATTGATAGATCTGTCCTTTTTCGAAACAGAGGACTCTGATGCCTTCCGCTCGAGGTCGAAGCTGATGAATTTACCATGTTATAGCGGGCTTGATAATTACGACTCAGAGCCCAATATGCTCCTTTAATATTATGATCCGCTCAATAGATGCTTATGCAACAAACAATAATACACTTTCTAAGGGTTGTATTGAAATGTTGAGACCCAAACGACGCACTGATATTTTTTCAAGGCTGCTTGCTAGGGTTCATTCAGCCATCGAAGAGATATTCCAAGGAGAGGTAAGGAGAGAGAGAATGAACGGGCTACTCCTCCAAGGAATATCAAAAAAGAGATGTGTTGTTGTTGTTGTTGGTTTTTACTCTTCATTGTAGTTGGGTATGGCGCTGAACTTTGATGGCCAACGAGAGGTCTACTTTTTCTCCAAGAAAAATGCAAAAATGAATTTCTCATCGTCTCAACACAACCACCATCGAAGAGGCTTGTCTTCTGCACCATCGGAAGGGACCGTATCGTTAAACAATATTCTAACACAACTTTTAGTAGGAAACAATCCTTCTAAAAATATATTTATTGTGCTCTTATCAAGCATTCTTTCAATATATTTAACACAATACACAACAAAGAAAATTAATTCATTTCGGAAATTGATGAGTGAAAATCCATTGTTTTTAGTTTGGGGAGTTTTGAATGTATTAAGTGGGCGGAAATTCTTTGATAATTTAAATAATAATAGATTGTCGTACAATGATACAAATAATGATGTACGGCAAACTGAATTAAAATCAACAGGTCCAAGAAAAAGGTTGTTTAGTTTATTTTCGAGGAACAAACAAATTCAACACGTGGATGCAAAACCAAAAACAATGATCGAGGAAACGTTACAAATTGATGAAGACGAAATTGATGAAGACATTTATTACATTAAGCTATATCGTCAAAAGAACGCAAAACAGGCAGAGAACACCATCCCAGTTGTAAGTATTTTGGCATTCATTGATTTAAATTTTAAATTGCAAAAAGAATTTGGGTCAACTCGCTGTTAATGCAGGAACGTTGTTCACAAGAGTCAAGCAATACGTCACAGCCGAAGATATTTTAGCGCAGAATCAAAGTCGATCAGCAACTAATAACAAAACCACAGAATTTACAGAGTATTTCATCAATGCCCCAAATGAAACCTATCATAGAAAGGGAAATTTCAATTTACCAGCTTATGACACATTTCAAACTAGCTCGGAGACTGTGCTTCCTAAAATATAAAAGTGAAATTTGTATCAATACCCATGGTCACAACTAATATACATTCTACAATGAATAATTTTTAATGTGGCATTATTATTCATCTGCACCATAGAATTTAGCGGCTGATTCAAGACATTATCTATTTTTTTCTGACATTTTACGGTATCAAGATTTGAGCAATTTTCCTCTTGGTGCTCAAAATATGTTTTGGATGGTCAGGAGCATTATTTGTAAGTCGCTGCACCAACAGCTTTTGGATACCACTTTTTTGAGCCAGGTGGGTTCTCCTCCCATTCAAAAGCGCTCATATTTTTTGTTTCGTTGAATATCATTGAGAACTCACCAACCCTCGTAATTGTTGCATTTCTTGCACTAGTTAAATTGATACAATTCTTTTGCCATAGCTGAGTTTGAGCTCCAACAATTTTAATTATGTCTCCTCCGTTAATGTAATCTGCTTTATGGTTCCATAAACTTAACGTTATAAAAGCAGTTTCATCAGCAACAAGAAAATTGGTTATATGATGATTGTCTTTTGTCTTGATCGTGTTTTGCCGCTCCAAAACAATAAACGTAATTGTAAAATCATTCATCATTGGTTTGAGATCAGCTATTTTATAATACTTTTGTTGTCCGTTATCGATATTTTGCTGACTACTCATGTTCGGAGTTTGTGCATTGGAGGGTGGAGAGGGTCTTCTATTGGCTGATGGTGATACAGAAGTGTTGATGCTTGGAATGTTTTGCATTTTTTTTAATGTTTATAAAACAACAATGTTTGTACTGTCGCACACCAACCCTAACCATGTTATTTCATGAAACATGGATTCACTTGGAATACCACATTTTGATGTATTCGTTCACTACGAGCTGTGATGATCAGATGTTAATTTTGCCATGACAGTGGACGGGCATCACCCAAACCTCATTAAAATCAAAAAAAATTTTTTAAATTATTATTATTTTTACCATCAAGATGAGCACGGACCCACAAGTTTTCTTTGAGACGGTACCACAACAACAAGAGCAAGATATCTCGTACCCAACCTACGAACAAGTCAACAACGATGGAGTTCAAGATGATCAACAAGACTCTTTCCCAACACTTCCTGCTTCTCAGCCTCATCAAGTCCAGAATCCAGTTGTAGATTCTGATGAGCCTACTGTAAGTCATCCGTTCTTCTAGAACGAATCCAATATCGAAAAATCTTTCAAATTTGGATGGTTTTGATATCAACAACAATTAATAATCCAATGATCATCGACCATTCATGAAATAATATTATTACTAACTTAGTTCATATTCTCTGTGAGCGAGCCTGAGAAAGTAAGCACAGGAAAGACCTTTGAATTGTCCTATTGGATGTACAAGATCACTGTGGATACCAAACTTGACCAATACAAACAACCAACTTTGATTTGTCATAGACGATATAATGACTTTGTTTGGTTTAGAGAGTTGTTGGTTTCCAACTATACTGGAATTGTTATTCCACCATTACCAGAGAAGAGTATTCTCGCATCTGTGTAAGTTTACAAGTGTGTGTGAAATTGATTACAATAATTTTCTTATTCGTTCCCGATGGTAAACATGATGATAAAATTTTACATGGACAATTTGATGAATATATTTCACAATACTCCTATCGGTCGCGTTGTCACAACACGTCCATCATTTTTGCTACGATCATTTATTCTAACACTTGATAGAGAAAAAATCTTTTCTTCAGTAGACACCAATTCTCTTCTAGAGTACAGACAACGTGCCTTGACCAAGTTTTTGACTCGAGTTGGTGAACATCCTGTTTTGCAAACATCTATGGAACTTCAGCAATTTCTCGAGTCATCTGAAGAGGAATTTAACGTATTAAAGAATACCAAGACCAAGTCTTCAAAGAGTGGTGGATCATCATTTTCACTTTTTAAAACTAAAAGCGCTACACCTGAACCCGAGTGGATTACAAATCACAGAAAGTTTATTGACAAGTTAGAAAGTGCACTGAAAGAATTAAGACAGAAATTGCAAACCATGATTACAAGAAGAAAAGAAATGGCATCTGCCTTTTTGGAGTATGGAAAAGCATTCATGACCGTCGGTAATATTGAAAAGGAATATGATTCAGCAAATTCATTGGCTAAAAATCTTCTAGATGTTGGTCAATCTGCTGAACAATTGAGTAAGGTCACTGATGACCAAGCTCAAAAAGAAACAATGCAAGTTATTGAGACATTGACTTATTATTTGGGAATGTGTGAATCCATTAAGCACACTGTATCTCAAGTTGAGGATCTCAGAAATGAGAAGGATAGTGCTCAAGCTCATTTAATTTCTCTTCAACAAGCAAAAGAAAAACCAAATTTGAAAGAAGATAAGAGACAACAATTGGAGGCTCAAATCGAGCAAGGTCAAACCAACTTGAAAAACAAGACTGACAAACTTGAGTCATCCGAAGCTTCATTCAAGAATGATTTGGAGCGTTTTGACTTGGAAAGAAAGATTGATTTTAGTTGCATGTTACAAAGCTTCCTCAATTTACAAATCGAATATAATCAAAAGTTACATGAATGTTGGTCTGATAGAATCCCACAAGTCAATGCCTCTATTTATGAAGAATAAACTTCATTGACATTTTCATTTTTCGTACACGCACACACCATCACTTCTTGTGTGTTCATGGAAATTATCTCAAAGTGATGGTGGTGTGATAGGATCCGAATATGCAGTTCGTACGAGAACGAGTAACCCTGGTGCTGTCTGTTTTCATCAGCCAACACTCTCTACCAAAGGTTACACATATGATCTCCTTTGAATTGGATTTGTCTTCTCAGTATTGCACCGATCAAAAGATTAAGGATTCTCCGCGAACAGAGGATTAGATTTTTGAGACATTTCAAAGACTTGGAACAACCAAACCCATTGTTATTACCACACACAACTGTCACTTCTCACTCTATTTGACATTTCAAAACAGTAGTTTCAGTTGGAAGAGCTCGCACGCTTGGCAACAACACACATGTGCATTCTTCATGGTTCCTACAACTCTTGTGACTTTGCTACATGAATGTATGAGTATGTTTCTGAATAGAAAAAACATGTATATATGTTGAAATGACTTTCATGAATTGACACCCGCCTGTGGATGCATGCCAGTCATTTATGGATATTTCCTTAAAATGTAGAGAGATGAAGCGATTCATTCCGTAACCGTATTATCCAAATGATTAAGATAGTAATTTAAGAGTTCAATTTAGTCCAACCATTACAAGAATAACGACATTTTTAGAATTGATGGTCGCCAAGCCCTAGCAAGCAGAATTCTGTCGACGACACACAGCTCAACGTGTGTGTTTGGATGCTGCAGCGTCAACATCAACAACACCAAACACCAACAACAACAACAACCACACGACCACACACAAAATTTGCTTCTTGGTTTGCTCATTGCTCTTCATGAAGAGTGTAGCTTTAGAAAGATTCCAACATTGACAACAAGCAAAAAATTAGACCGCTCTGAGTAACAATCAACATCCATCGTTGTCATCATCAGACCAACAGTTTAGTGCTAACGCCCAGATATCTTGTGAGTTTAAGACATTCCATTTCTTATCGAATTGAGACTCAATATTATCCTTTCTTCACACTACTCAGATAACATTGTTATCTTGTTTACAACCATCATCATCAAAGACAGAAATTATCATCATTAGTAAGCCTAATAGCATCATCATCAATATTACCTTACTCTAGTGACTGATAGTATTTATATCAACCAACGAAAAGACCACATTCACTACTATTGACGTTTCATAACCCCACTCTAGTGTTACCATTGTTGTGTTACTATTCTTCTAGTGTTTACAGACTACTATTATTCCTTGTGTTGTTACAACTATTGTGTTCGATATATAGATATTTATATTACTAACCTTTTCAAACAGAATGAAATCTTCAACCACCAATGCAGTTGAGCAATTACCCTTTCATGCCTCTCATTCTCTCTCAGGTGCTCCAGAACGAATAGAGGAGCCAACGAATTCTAACAGTGGATTTGACTTTTTCTCTTTTCCAAACTCGAATCCATTCATGTCTCCTTCTGATACTGGAGTGAGTAATCCTTTTCTCTCCTCCTCAGGTGTAATGCAGAGTGGAAGTAGTGGAGGCGGTGGAGCAGGAGGCCAACTGTCCAATCCATTTGGTCTCTCTTCTCCCAACTTTACACGAGAACGAAGATTGTCTTCCATCTTTGATTTGGAGAATTCTCGAGATTCAGACATGATGTTAGATCGGAACAAGAGTTTAAGTGCCTTTTCATTTGGAGGAGCAGGTAACCTTGCTACTGGAGAGAATAGTAATCAATCCTTGATGGGATCCTCCAAAGTTTCAAAATCCCAGCTATTAACTCAACAACAACAAATTACATCGTTTGATCAGGCCATTCCTCTTCTCAATACCTCAAAGAGTGGAACTGGTATGAACAATTCAACTTCATATGTGGATCCATTCCCTTCTGAGCATTCTCTCTTCTCGTCATGTTCCTTCTCCATGAATGCATCTAAAGGTGGACTATTAAGCTCTCCCACTCCAGCAGGAGAGCAAACCACCGCAAATTCTACTGGAATGACTTCCTTTGTTCAGGCAGCCGTAGACAAAAGACAACAACAAGGAGTCGTTCTCTCCAGTGGAGGTATTGGAACAAGTCTATTGGAAGAGGCAGAGTTTTCCAAATCATCATCTTCCTTTCCTTCACCTCCTCAATTCGGTACTTCGACAAGGAAAGGTACCTCGTCAGTTCCACCCCCACCCAATATGATGCCTTTAAGCATGACCAGTAGTACTCAACCATCGGCGACGGGAAGCAAGCAAACCCAGCAACAACAGCAGCAGTATACGTTACTTCAGGAGGGTCAATCCTTCTCTCCACTACCTCCTGGATCTACCTCCAACGCTCAGCAGCAGCAGCAAAATATGCAAAATCTCTTTTTCCAATACATGTCGAATCAAAGTGCTGCTGCTGCTGCTGCCACTCAACAAGCCTCAGGTGTACCTCAAGGAACTGCGGGCAATATTGCTGGTGGTTCAACGACAGGTGCACCTTCGGGTGGAATCACTCATCAACCCTTCATTTGGACTTCTGCACTCTATCCTCAATCTGCTACTGGAGGCGATGCAAATCAACAACAAATGGGTCCTTCTTCTCAACCACCTGGTGCATTCACCTTCCAAGATCAAGTTCAAATGATGAATCAACAAATGTTGCAACAAGCAAATGCATCTGGAGGAAATAGTACTACCGATTTCCTTAATCATCCATCCACTGCTGGTGCGTTTATACAGAATTATCAATTACTCAACCCAAGTGCTGTAAGTTACAGACAACATGCACAAACCTACTCGAGTGGTAGTAGTACCACAGGATTCATGGATGCTGCTACCTTGCTCTCTCAACAACATCAGCAAGGTGGAATCTACAAAGGAACCTCCACTCCATTGCAAATCAATACCACACCCTCAGCACTCTCTCAAACTCAGAGATCCATTCTTGGAAGTAGTTCTCTGCCAGGTATTAGTATTGGTACTCCTTCTACTCCATCGCCTCAACTTGCTCAATCCTCTTCACCTCAAGATCAATCTGCAAGCAGCTCTGGAAGAAAACGAAAGAAACAACAAGGTACCACTACCACCACCACTACGCCTCAACAAAAATCGACCTCTCGATCATCCAAAAACAAGACCAATGAAAGTGTCTCTTCTCAGAATGTCGTTGCTACCACGAGTGGTGGTGGTGGTGGTGGTGGTGCACCACGTGAAGCTAAAAAAAGAAGAAAGAATGTAGTGGGTCATTCGACCGAGTCTGAACTCTCAAATCATGGCATACTCTCCTCAGGAGTTGGAGAAGAGAATAGTAGAGAATTAATCTATTCGAAAGAAATGCAAGGCTCATCCTTGAATCCATCCTCACTAGAATCAGGAGGAATGGACTCTCAACATGCCTTTGATCATTCTCAACAAGGTCTCATGGAAGAAGATGATTCCAATGATGCAAATGGTCAAAAGAAATTCTGTTTTAGAAATTTAATTGTTGAAAAGAGTTCTCAAAAGATGAAATTTGTAAATTCAGATATTAAGGAAGAAGGAACAAATCAAGGAGCATGGTCCGAGAGAGAACATCAAGCATTCTTGAAAGGTCTTCAAGAGTTAGGTTATGGAAAATGGAGAGAAATTGCTGATCGTTACGTTAAAACTAGAACTAGAATTCAAGTGGCATCACATTCTCAAAAGTATCATCAACGATTAGAAAGACAAGCAAGAAAGAAGAAGAAACAACAACAAGCAAAGAGTGGAAAGAAGAATGGAGATGGTGTGGATGAGGAAGGAGCAAGTAGCTCTACTCACTTGAATCAATAAATTATTCTTGTTTCCAATCTAAACAAACAATATTTATTACATCCATTTTCAAAGTACAAATTTTAAATCAAAGGCAAAAAGAAGTCGGAAATTGAAGGTTGCTGAACTTTGGGAGATTGTGAACTTGTCACTTCACAAAAAAATGTCTTCACAACCCTCTCAGAACACTTCATTCAATCTTCTGGTGATTGACTACAATCAATCGGAACAGAGTAATTGGTATAAACTCTTTTCTAATTGCGTCACTCAGAAAGGTCAAAAGATTCAAGTTGAACAAGCAGGGTGGGAAGAAATTAAACTAGTTTCGAATAGTGATTATGGACCACTCTTGGAATTGAAAGGAAAGAATGATTCCATATTTAAACAACAGAGACAAGATCGAAATTTTACACCACATTTTGTACTCGTTCGCAACTTTCCAAGTGCACTTCATACTGAATCATATCGAAATGTATTGCTTGGATTAATGTTTGCAAGTATGTATTTAATATATATACTCTATGATTTTTTGATCATTACAAATCTCTATGATTTTACAAATACATCCATAATAATAATGATCATTTTATAAATGTACAATGATTGGACAATGTGATTGGACACATTCACTTGTGAATCATCATCATGATAATTTCACTATTTCAGATGTTCCAGCAGTGAATTCTTTGGATTCTATCTACATGTGTAGTGAAAAACCGATTGTTTATGGAAAGTTAAAGGAAATTCAAAAGAAATTAGGAGGATTTGAAGCATTTCCTCTCATTCCACAAATTTATTATCCAAATATTAGAACTTGTGATTGGTTTGAGGAAAATGAAAAGGTATGATTTGATTGTAAATTTAAATATAATACATCTTTGAAAATACTATTTAACTATATATTGACAAATGTATTGTCCATATTGAAATTAACCTTAAGACACTTCCTCAACAATTTCCTGTTGTTTGTAAGATTGGAACGGTTCATGCTGGATTTGGTAAACAAAAATTAGACACCAAGTCACAATTTGATGATTTTACAACTGTATTGGCTCTCTACAAGGATTATTTTACATGTGAACCATTTTGTAATGTTGAGTATGATTTGAGATTACAAAAAATAGGAGATCACTATAGAGTGTATCAACGAAGTAGTGATTCTTCATGGAAGAACGTGAGTATTCACTTGTCACTCATTTTGATCATGCTGCTTTCTTATTTACAACAATTGCAAATATATGAAAAATATTATTGATTGCTTTTATAATCCATTAGAATTGGGGAGCCATGAAATTTAAACCTCATGATACCATTGAGGAGAGATACAAGTAAGTTATGAAGTGAAACCACACCAATGATGAATATTCTATCATGTTTAGAATATGGATGAATGAAGTTTCTAAAATGTTTGGTGGACTCGATATGTTCACATTGGACGTCATGAAATTGAAGGATGGAACAGAGAGAATTTTAGAATTGAATGACTCATCGATGGGATTGTTATTTGATTTTGAAGCAGAAGATAATGCACATATTGTGGAGCTTGTTATGAAAAAAATTAATGATTTGCCTCACGTTTAGTATTCCTTATTAATAAATGATTCGAAAGAAAACCACCCCGCCAAAATTCGTTACACTATTTTAAAACATAATTACAAAAAAAATGGAGTTTGCATCACCCTCCTCGGTGTACTCAGTCACAGGTGGAAGAAGTCAGTCCGTCTATGCCACCCATATTGCTCAATCCACAAAAATGGGAGGTAACAATGCAAAAACAACCCTATCGTCGGGAATGAACACTCACCTAAGGTCTCCCCTTAATGCTGGAACCCTTCATTCTGTGTACGGAACTCCCTATTCATCTCGTGGTGGTTTTGATGACGAAGACCTATGCTCACCTCAACTTCCAATCTCTTCGGAGAAGAAATCAACATGCGTTTCGCCCAAAATGAAGTATACTTTGGACAAAGAAAACAAACCTCCCTCCAAAACCACTCTTTCTCATAACAATGAAAAAGGAAAGTTAGATTATGAGATTGCTTGGAGAGATGAAAAGATTAAATTGTTGGAACAGGAACGATGTAATCTGAATTCTAAAATTGAAGATTATGCAAAACAAAATTTAAATTTGAGAGAAGAATTACGAAAATTGCAAACGAACACACCCAATTCTGCTGACGAGTTAATACAAATGCGACATGAACGAGATTCGATCCAAGAATATGCTGAACAAATAAGGCAACAAAAAAACAATTTACAAGAACAGCTCAACCTGATCAAGCAAGGAAGCAGCACTGTTGAAAAGGAATTAGAAAGAAGAGGTCATGTTGTTCAAACGCAAGAAAACCAAATTAAGGAAATGTCAACACAGCTCGAGTACTATCGACATCTGTCGGAGCAACTTCAAGCGGAAAAAGAAAAAATGCAACAAGACATGATAGAATCACAAACAAGCTTACAAACCAAGATTGCAGAATATGAAGAACTAAATGGAGTTCAGGAAGAGTTATTGAGAGCGATAACAGAAGAAAAAAAGAAGGCGTCAGATCTGATAAAGTCACAAGCAAGTGACAAGTCACAAATTGAAAAACTGAAGAAGGAAAATGAAAGATTGGAACTATTAGTGGATAAGTTGCAGTCTGACATGAAAAGAGACCATCAAGAAATCTATAATCAAAAAATTCTTTTTAATTCAACGATTGAAGATACCCAGAGGAAGCTGCAGGATGAGATTGCTAAAGTAAACAAGATGTATGAAGAAGCACGAAAAGAGATTGAAATGAAAGACAGTATCCTCTCTAGCCAACAACAGGCAAGTCAACAGAAAATCTTGTCTCTAACCGATCAAATACGGGATCAAATGGATAAATATGATAGAAACATCACTTTGCTCAAACAGGAGGAAAGCAACGAGAAAAAGAGACATAATACACAAGTTTCTAAACTTAAAAAGGAATTACACTCAAGTATGGAAATGATCAAGATGCTCAAGGAAGCCAACAAAAATTTGGAAGACAACTTCAATCAACACCAAAAAATCATACAAGCTTTGGAAGAGAGGTTGGAAAAGGAGAAACAAGAAAAAGAAGAGCTCAACGAGAATTTGGATATCCTCAAAAACAAACTGCCAAAAATGTTGCACCTTCTTGAGGAGTAACTTGTAATAACACAGTAATAAATTTATTAATCTTGCTTAAGTAATGCAAGTGCTGCTTCTTCATCCTTCGAGGTAATTGGTTCTTTGGCGACTTGGAATGCAGAAATAAGTGCCATTGTTTGTAGAGGCTCACTTGTTCCAAATGATAATCTATATTCAATATCACTCATCTGTTCTAGCAGATAAATTCGAACAGGTGTTGGAATACTTAATCTCATCACGTATTGAAAAACTTCTCTAATAATGTCTTGCAAAGCTAAACCTTTGTCAGTTTTGATACTTGCAATCTTTTTGTAACAGTCGTGCAAACCATCGTTGAACAACACGTTCACAATTTGTCTAATATCGCTCTTGAGTGGATTTCCTGTGCACATGTGAACGTTATCCTCCGTAATTTGTCCAAACGACATGTAGGTAGATTGTAGAATGTTGACACACTTTCTCATATCACCATTAGATAATTTAAAAACTGCTTCTAAACCGAGTTGATTAAAAACCACATGTTCTGCATTACAAATTTGTTCCAATCTCGACACAACTTCATGTTTCTTGAGAGGACAAAATCTGAATCTAGTACATCTTGACTGCAATGCTGGAATAATCTTATTCACATAATTACAAATTAAACAAAATCTAACATTTTTTGAATATTTCTCAATTGTACGTCTTAGTGCTGCTTGTGCATCTTTTGTCAATTGATCTGCTTCATCTAAAATAATTAATTTAATATCAGGTATGTCTTGTTTTTGTGCTGAAAAAAACTTTAAACCTTTTGTAGAAGCAAAATCTTTGATTTCTTGTCTAATGACTTGAATTCCTCTATCATCACTAGCATTGAGCTCAAGAACATGATGGGACAAGTTATTTCCGAAGAGTTGTTTGGCAATGGCTAACACAGTACTTGTCTTGAAATGGTATAGTATATAGGTGTAAAAGGCTTTCAACAATGATGATCATCATTACAATTTCTTACCTTTCCTGTCCCAGGTGGTCCGTAGAATAATAGGTGGGGTAATCTTCGTCCATCTATCAATCGTTGGATGGTTGAAATAATTTCTGTGTGTGATAACAAGTCGGAGAGTTCATGTGGACGATATTTTTCAATCCACATTAAATTCTTTTCGTCTGTTGATGACATTTTTTGAGCGCTTTTTAAATTAAATTTTTTTGGCGCGAAACCAATGGTTTTGGAATGGCTTCAAGGAGTTCATGTTCTTGATAATATTATTGAGATTGCATATTGATCATAATTTGATATTATCTAGTTTTATTATGCGACAATATGTTTCAGCATTAATGCGTGAGACACAAATTAGTTGAAGTTAAAAAAATTTTAGCATTCGGGAAGCCATGCAAGACTCACAACAAACAACAACTACCAACATCAACAATGAAATTCAGCCTCGTTTCCAAGATTCATTGTCCATGGCCAAAGTAGAACAATACATCGGAAGAGGTTTCTTTCAAATGCTGTTCCAAGAACAACATGATGTAAACAACAAATACAGCAAGGCTTCTTCCAAACAACAACAAGCCAATGATGACGATGAAGATGAGGATGATGATGAAGAAATTAATGCTGGAGTGGATGTACAAAAATTAATGAAAAAGAAGAGAATTATTAAAAACAGTGAAGGATATGAAAAGGAAGAAGAGGATTATGATTATTATGAAGTACTCGGATTAGAGAAACGTTGGCTCTCCACTCCCGATGATATTAGAAAAGCATATAAAAAGAAAGTCAAGGAATACCATCCTGATCACTTCAAAAAAGCCTCTTCATCCAATGCCGAGACAAGTCAAGTTCCCGATGATACCATGTTCAAAGTGCTGACTAAAGCCTATGAAACTTTGTTGGATGAAAAAAAGAAGTTAGCGTATGATTCCAGTGAACCATTTGATGACTCGATTCCAACATATCCAACTCCTTCCACTCCAATTACAGAGGAGGAAGAACAAAAGCGTTTCTTCTCTACTTTTGCACCAGTTTTTGAAAGATGGTCCAAATGGTCTCGTGTCTTTCCTAATGTTCCTAAATTAGGTGGTATGAAAACACCATGGGAAGAAGTTGAGAGATTTTATACATTTTGGGCGACATTTAAGAGTTGGAGAGACTTCAGTGGAGAGAGTGAATACGATGAATCAATGGCTGATTCAAGAGAAGAACGTCGATGGATGAAACGACAAAATGACAAACTTAATCAAAAACGTAAAAAAGAAGAAAAGAAAAAGCTGACTGATTTAGTTGAACTTGCACGTCGTAACGATCCACGAGTTAAGAAAAAGAATGAAGAAATTGAACAAGAAAGAAAGAGAAAGGAAGAAGAACGAGCTAAACGCGAACTAGAAAAATTTTTGAAAGAAGAACAAGAACGAAAAGATGAAGAGGAACGTCAACGCAAGGCAGAACAAGAAGAACGTGAACGAAAACAACGAGAAAAAGAAGAAAATGAAAGAAAACAACAAGAAAAAATTCAAACCATTAAGAAAATGCGAGATATGTGTGAACCTTATTTAGTTTTAATTTTAAAACTAAGCAAAAATCAAGATCAACAACCAACAAAAATCAAGGCTGAGGATTTGGAATTTCTTCTTAGCAATTTACCAATTGACAATTTAATGAAAGCAGTTCAAAAATTAGAGCCAATATATGAGGAATCACAAAAATCAAAGGATGATTCGATCTTTGTGAAAGCTTTTTATGAAATTGAAAATAAGGTGAGAGAAATTGTTCGTAAAAAAGAAGAAGAAAAAAAACAATTACACGCTCAACAGAAAAAGAATGCTGAAAAGAAGAGTTCTGAATGGACTCATGAAGAATTAACTCTCCTTGCCAAAGCAATTGCTCTCTATCCAGGAGGCACTCAACAGAGATGGGTTCGTGTTGCTGAGTACGTTGGAACCAAAACGCCAGAAGAAGTTCAACAAAAAACAGGAGAAATTCGTAAAAAATCGAGCACTGGTGAAGTGATTCCAAAGCGCGATGAAAAGGATTACTTTGGAGAGTTCCAAAAAGCAAATGCTAAAAATCAAACATCTAAAAAGAAGGAAGAAGAACAAAAAAAGATGGAAGAACAATATGTCATTGGATCAAAAACGAATCAACCCTCTTCGACAGAATCATCCAGCACAACGAGTATAGAAAACTGGACAGCACTACAACAAAAAGCTCTTGAGACAGGAATTAGACAATACAAAGAGTTGAAAGGAGACGCCAAATGGGAAAAGATTTCTGAAATCGTTCCTGGAAAATCAGCTCAAGATTGTAAGGACCGTTTTGAATACTGTAGACAGCTTGCATTGGCAAAAAAGAGTAAACAATAAGGTGGTCGTTGCTGAATTTCACAACCTTGTTCTATGTTTTGAAAAGAGACGAAGGTCTCATTCCTGTAGAATTTATGATCCTGAATTTGTTTTGAGCCCTATCAAAAAGTATGATGCTGGATTCGAATTTGCATCCACACAATTAAAACAAGATCGAGAATTTGTATTGAAAGCAGAACGGAATGGCTCTGTCGTGGGGTGACATGAATTTCAACATGACGGGGAAGTTGCATTGGCTGCCGTCAAACAAAATGGTATTGCATTGAAATTTGTCACCTAAGACTGCTCAATTAAATTGCAAGGTTTGCTTCAAGATCCTGATTTCTTTATACAAGTACTCCAATTAATATATCCAAAAGAGTTTGAAAGCTTAAAATATGTAAAAAACTCTTTTGAATACTCAACGAATGAAACCATGACCAAGATGGTTCAAGAATTTGGGTTTTTACTTGGATTTGTTTCTAGTGAACGCAAAACTGATCGAAATTGTTCTGAGTGCCGTTAGAAATGATGGGAGTTCATTACGATTTGCAGATTTGAAGAGCGACAAAGAAATTGCATTACTTGCTGGTTTTACGTGTTATACCTCAAATGAGATGAAGAAATACATTCTTCGGCCTTATATACCAGAAGAAGAATTACAAGAATTTATTGGCTTTGTAACGGAACAAGTGTTCTAAAAGTTCGTTTTCATGTTCGAGGCGTTTAAAAGCTTTTCGGTAGGAGAGAATTTTTTTTCGAATGACATCTGCATTCACTTCGGAAACGACTCCATTATTATTGTTACCGTGTTGGAATAAGTCTGGGAAAAAGGTTTGTTGTTGTTTTGGGGATATGACTTTGGATTGTAAGCAGCGCCAATACTCCTTTCTGGTATTGCGATTTGCAGGTACGGTTACACTTGTCTTTCCTTCAATCATTTGATTGACTGTCCTACAAATATTGACATCCAAATTGCATGGTGTTGATAAAATACTTTGCCTCAAGAGTGGTATTCGGCTGCGTACACGCTCACTGTATACCGCATACTTTAGATAATACATGAATGTATTATTTGCAATATCTGGATAGGCATGTGTAAATTCCTTCTTGTAACCACTGAAACAGTCTAATTTACCAGTAATACATGTCACAATAAAACAAAGAAGAGGAATTGCAGATCTTGGAGATAGATTCCATTGAGTGTGAGTGGGAATACATTTCGACAGCACATGATCTTCCAGATATTGTTCTCCTCTCAATGTAGGTGCATTTCCTTTTCCATTGAAAATATAAAGGAAACAATTTTGTAACATGTTCATATTTAAAAAAGATACAGGATCATTACTTGAAGAATATGGATTTTGCAAATGTTCATTGATGGTGTCATGAGTTTCTGTTGAAATATAAATACTTGTTCCATTAAAATAATCATATCCAAAAAGGAAAAATCCATAACCATATCTGGTTCGAGCAATAATGCATTCATCCAAACCACTAATCCTCATTTTGATTTTCAGTTCAATAAACCTAAAATTTTCAAGCACCAAAAAATCAACATCTTTAGTAAATGGGTGCATCTTTCCTCCATCTCCAGAATAATAAACTTTCTCTACTTTGATTCTCCCACAAATAAATTTTGTTAATTGATTCAAATATGGATGAACTATTGAGTGGTTCATAAAGTCCATTTGACGACTGAGATCGATAACACCATTGGAACTGATCTTATTCGTTGTTCGTATTTCATGTTTAGAAAAGTGATCTCGGATCATATTCCTCCAGAATACGTTATTATTTTCCAATACAGTTGTTTCAATACCCGTTTTTCCTTTCTTGTTGTTGCTCATCATGTGGAAATACCATTCCCATAACGCATTTCCACTCGCAATTTCGTTCCAATCCGAGCAAACGAGGCACAACGTTGGAACATGAGAGAAATCCAAAAACTTGAAAACATAAAGCAAGGAATCATGGTCGAGCATTTTTTTTTTGGAAGTGCTTGACTTTGCGAAATTAAGAGTGACACAGAGCGCGTTTAACTCCAGATAAAATTTGCAGGCAAAGTGTCATTTTCAAAATTTTGTAAAGACTTGTCTGCAGCAATGCCGTTCAGACTGGCACTCGTTTTTTCCTAAAAAATGAATCTTTCCAACTTGACTCCCGATCTCAAGTTGAAACTTCTTTCCATGCTCTCATCAGCATCCTCTTCATCCTCTGCAACCTCTTCCTCCTCTGCAACCTCTTCATCCTCCTCATCCCACCATACATGCTCGAGCTTATCTTTACCACCACACCACACCATCATTTCAAAGCAAGACAAAAAATTCATTCTCTCCGTGATCGATACGATTCAAGAGCAAGGCTATTTCATCAAAGATGAATTTCAATCCAATGACTTGACACAACAAACAAAAGATCAAATCATTGAAATGAAATCATCACTTCACCAAGCAGGAATGGGAGAAGAAGGTTCTACCAAATATATCAACCCAGAACTTCGAGGTGATTTATTCAAATGGATTTCTGAACAACAAGTTGAAGAAAATACCCCACTCAGAAAAACTCTAACCAATTTGAATAGAATTCGCCATGTTTTAAATTACGTATTTAATTTACAATTAGATAGAAATAGTATTCAAATAGCATTCTATTCCAATGGTGCTCGATATATTAGACATGCAGATGCAACACCATTACAATCACCAGATCGTCGATTAACTTTTTTATTATATTTTAATGATGAATCAAGTATTGATGGTGGTTCTTTACAATTGTACAGAAAGGAACGATCCTTTGACAATGAATACAGAACACCATATGAATATCAACTCAAAGAAAATTCCGATAATCAAGTCATAGTGAAACCTTTATTTAATCGATTGCTAGCATTTTCATCGGAACATTACCATGAAGTTTTACCATCACTGAGTGATCGATTTTCATTGACCATGTGGATGTATGGTCATGTGGATGTGTGGCAACGAATTAGAGAATATACTCGATCTAAAATATTTGTTTCTATTTGTTCTTATAGAGACAGTGAATTACAACATACCATCAAGGACATGTTCGAAAAAGCATACTATCCAGATCGATTGAGAGTTGGAATTTGTCTACAAGTTCATGAAAGTGACTCGATTAACGATAAATTTGATTATAGAAATCAGTCGTACTCACATCAAATTAAGGAGATTATCATGAACTACAAGTCATCTAAAGGACCATGTTATGCACGATTTTTGATTCAGAAATATTTATATCAACAAGAAGAGTATTATCTTCAAATCGATTCACACATGAGATTTGATGATGGTTGGGATCTCACTCTCATCAAACAATTGCATCAATGTGAAGAAGAAGAAGAATCGAGAAACAACCACACAACCCTCAAAAAATCAAAGCTTGCCAAATGTATTCTGAGCACCTATCCTGTTGGTTATGAATTACCAAACAAAATTCCAGAACATGCCAAACCAACAATTATGGTCGCCAAATCTTTCACAAAGGATGATCATGGATTTGAAATGTTACGACTTGGAGCTCGTGTAATCATGCAAAGTTTACACCAACCTGTAAAGAGCATATTTTTTGCTGCTGGATTTGCTTTTTCACGTGGAAGACTTGTGTTGGAATGTCCTTATGAAGAGTTACCGTATCTATTCTTTGGTGAAGAAATGTACATGCTTGAGAAATTCCATTGCAAATCCTATCAAATTTATTCTCCATGTGAACCAATAATCTATCATTTGTGGTCAAGAGATCACAGAAAAACATTGTGGCAAGACCAACAAGAAGATTCCAATCGATTAACACTGTCATGGAAATCATTTGTAGAGAATCATTTCAAACCATTAACAAAAACATCAGTGGTATCTATTGATAGTGATCTGTATGAAACTATCGATGATGTTGAGCAGATTCAACTCATCAAACAGCACTCACAAAACATGGTTCAACTCAAGCTCAAAATGAATAATAATGATCAACCAATAATAACGACTTGTGTTGAATCCACTCAACAACATGCACCTTCCTCCTTCTTTGAATATTGTGGAATTGACTTTACTCAACGAATTATTGAAGAGAAGGCACAACGAGGAGGTTTATCCCAACACTATACCCTTATTTGAGTTGATGATGGGTTGGACAGTTGTCTCTTTTTACATGTTCGTCATATTACAGCAGCTGTTACAGTAAAAAAGTTACAGCTGCTCGGCAACAACGATTCAACTAGTACACATACTTGACTCAATTCATGGTGATCACAACACAATCGTCGATATCATTTCTTCATAGCCTTACTTACATTTCGGGGATTTTTTTTCTAGATAAATTAGCGAGCGGCGAAAATGATTGGATCGCAACACAAATCTCGAACGCCAGTTTACAACACCATTCTCGCTCTTTTCACCAAGAAAAAAAACGCCCAACATCTCCTCCACATCAACACAACACCCCGAAAATGAGATCTGCTATCAACAAAGTCTCCAACAAGGCTCTCCTTCAAGCATTTACTCCATCAACAACTCAAAGATTTTATTCAGCTGAGTTGAAGGCCATCTTGGCTAAACAAATTCCAGAGAAGCAAGCTGAAATTAAATCCATCAGAGAAAAGCACGGTTCCGTCTCCCTTGGTGAATGTACCATCGAAATGGCATATCAAGGAATGAGAGGTATCAAGGGCTTAGTTACCGAAACTTCTCTCTTGGATCCTGAGGAAGGTATCAGATTCAGAGGATACAGCATCCCAGAATGCCAAGAAAAGCTTCCAAAGGCTAAGGGTGGTCAAGAACCACTTCCAGAAGCAATGCTGTGGTTGTTGTTGACTGGACAAGTACCAACTGATCAACAAGTTGAAGCTTTGAGAGTGGACTTGCAACAAAGATCCACTCAAGTCGATAAACAAACTATTGACTTTGTAAAGAACATTCCAAGCAATCTTCATCCAATGACACAATTCTCTATGGCTATCTTGGCTTTGCAAAAGGATTCCAAATTCGCCCAAGCATATCAAAACGGAGTTCATAAGAAGGAATATTGGATTCATACATATGAAGATGTTTTAAATTGTATTTCTCGTTTGCCAACAATTGCTTCTATCATTTACAGAAAGACATATCACAACGGAAAGTATATTGAAAGTGATAAATCTTTGGATTGGGCTGCTGATTATGCTCATATGATGGGTTACTCTGGAAACAAGGAAATTGCTGAATTGTTCCGTTTGTATTTGAGCATCCACACTGACCACGAAGGCGGTAACGTTTCCGCACACGCAACTCACCTTGTTGGTAGTGCTTTGTCCGATCCATACTTGTCACTCAGTGCTGGTATGAACGGTTTGGCTGGTCCATTGCACGGTTTGGCCAATCAAGAAGTATTGAGATGGTTGAAGGATGTTCAAAAGGAATTAAATGGTAGAGAGCCAACTAAGGAAGTGTTGAGACAAGTCATTTGGGATACCTTGAACGGTGGACGAGTCGTTCCAGGTTATGGTCATGCTGTCTTGAGAAAGACTGACCCAAGATATACTTGTCAACGAGAATTTGCTCTCAAGTATATGAAGGATGACCCATTGTTCAAGCTAGTTTCAACTTTATATGAAGTTGTTCCTGATGTTTTGACTGAACACGGAAAGACCAAGAATCCATGGCCAAACGTTGATGCTCACTCTGGATGCTTGTTGCAACATTACGGAATTGTTGAGGAAGATTATTATACTGTTATGTTCGGAGTTAGTCGTGCTATGGGTGTTTTGTCAAGCTTGTTGTGGGATAGAGCTTTGGGTCTTCCAATTGAACGACCAAAGTCTGTTACCACTGAATGGATTAAGAAGTTTTTGAAGATTTAAATAAATTACTAAGGCACTTTGTATTTTCACTTGACATGAAAATATTGAATATTGTTTTTGGGGATGCCCATCCATTTTGGGCATTTGAAAAGTGACGGGATTATTGGATTTTTATTTATTTCTTCAGATTCTGCAATAAAAAATGAATATCGCTAGACGACTCGTGAGCAAGAAGAAAAAGAGGTACACCGAAGGCGGGTATGTCACAGAGTGAATTCACATGAAATTTGTTTTTTCAATATGATTATTTTTATATCATCATCCATATGATTGTCTATAGCTTTGATTTGGGTATGTTTTGAAATTTTACATTAAAAAACATTGACATCATGATGAATAACAACAGACTTGACATATGTCACTCCAAATATTATTGCGATGGGATTTCCAAGCGTCGGTACGTTACACACACATGAATGTGACACGATCACTAATTATTATGAAAATCATTCATAACAGGAAAGGAAGCTCTCTTTAGAAATCCAATGGAAGAAGTACAACGAATGTTAAAAAGAAATCATGGTGAGCACTATAAGGTCTATAATTTGTGTTCTGAAAAAACCTATGAACCATCTTCTTTTGATGGACGAGTCGAGAGATTTCCATTTGATGGTATGTGATGAGTTTGAATGTTAATATTGAATAACAATAATAATATTGGAATATTAATAACATCTACTATTGTTATGGTGATTGAAATGTTAAAAATTTATCTTGATCTCAACCTACATAATCTTGTGATGATACATTATTACAAAATATTTTTTCAGATCACAATGCTCCACCTTTTGAAATCATGTTACCATGTTGTAGAAGTATGGATGAGTGGTTGAAACAAGATTCAAGAAACGTTGCCATTATTCACTGTAAAGCTGGAAAGGGAAGAACTGGAACCATGATTTGTGGTAGGTATATTTATGAATTATTCAAATTCTCAATGAAACCTATCTATATAAATTTCGATAATACCATCGTCGTCATGACACATGTCACCTGCATATTTCGATAATGGTATCATCATGATCATCATGAACACACACACGATCAACTCGATTGATCCAATTTAACATTCAACAACAACACAGCCTATCTTCTCTACTGTGGTGCTCATAAAACACCAGAATCCAGTATGGATTTTTATGCCGATTCAAGAACTCGGAACAAGGAAGGAGTGACCATTCCCTCCCAGAGACGTTACGTCCATTATTTCTTTGAATATTTGAAAAATGGAATTCAATATCCAAGACCTAATCTATCTCTCTATTTGGATTTAATGATTTTATTGAATCCACCTCAATCTATTCTAGGTGGAACATTTAAACTTGTGATTAATGACAAGGATGGAAATACAATATTTTCATACAAGTATAAATCTAAAAAAGAAAGTGATACCATCATTACCATTCCATTATTAACCTCACATAATAGCAAGAGAATACCCTTAACAGGAGATTTGAAAGTATTGTTTTATGAAATTAATTTAACCACTTCCAAACAATTATTCCATTTTTGGGTGAACACATTCTTTTGTCCTCAGAATAATATTGTAGTATTACAGAAAATTGAAATTGACAAGATTAGTCGAAAGAGTACCTTTCCCGAAGATTTTAGACTCGAGTTACAATTCAGTGAGGCTCCACCAAGTGAAGTTGAGGCTTATTTTTTATCCCAAAGAAAACTCCTCAAGAACAATAGTCCATCTTTGGGCTTTAAAAAATCGCAACTCACTCCGACCACTACTACAGCGACCACTGCAGCAGCATCGTCGAGTCCTTCCTTGCTCATGGGTGCAACTACAGTTCCACATGTTGTTCATGGAATTGGCGCTCTCTCAAAGAATCATCCCTCCTATTCAAGCAATAATGAAAACAATGAAACCGTGGACTCGAACAATTCAGAAGAGAATGGTGTAGAAGATGATGAAGATTGTGAGGAAGAAGAGGATGATTCATGTACTCCATTATCCTCATGTATGATTGGTGAAGACGATGATGAAGCCATGAATGCAGAAGATGCCGATGCTTACTCTTCTGGATGTGAATATAATGATGGATATCTCGATGAGGAAGATTTTGTACAAAAATTAGAATTGAAGTATAATCAAATGAGAAATAATTAGTCACATGTAGAATATATACAAAACATATCACAATGTTTTACGTAAAATTGTCAAACCTTATTATTATAGTATTGAAAAACGTGTTCTGGGATTGATCATTTTTGAATTATTGGAAAACAATTTAAAAAAAAATGTCCAACCATCCCACAAAGAAAAAGGTTCCAGTTGGTCAATCTTCCTCCGATTTCACCCTTTCTGCCACATCAACGACCACAACGGCACAAAAAAAACCTGGTACATGGTGGTTCTGGTACTATAAAGATGCTTTAAAAACAAATTCCGAAATTCCTTCCTTTTCAGTTGAAGGAAGAAAAAGTTTATTGAGTTATATTTTAGGTACCAGACGAATATTGAAACATGAGGATTTAAAAACGAGCAGCAGTAGCGGTATTGGTTCACTCAAGCCCACTGCTTGATTTTCTTTCCCAAAGCAGACCATTCTACCGATCAATTTGCTGCCTCTCTAGTTCAATCATTCAAATCATCGGTGGTTCTATCAAAACAAAAGAACAATATTCATTTATTTATTACTTGCCCAACTTTGGAAAATTTTGATCAAAATACAAAGAATATTCCTTCTGGAGTAAACATTTGGGCTGATGTCAATGGAGCAGTTGCAGAAAAATTTGGAATGAGACCTACCATTCAAGATATTAATTTAAATGATTTATTAGGGGAAGATGAAAAGAAAAAGAGCTCATACAGCAAACAAACGGTTGTTGGAATATTTTTTGCCATGAATGGTAAAATTGTAAAATCTCCTGCATTTCAACCCAAATTACAAACAGTTACGCTAGATACTATGAAAAGTGTTTATGATTTTATCGAAAAATGTCAAGGTAATATTTCTAAAATTACAGCACCAGATTCCTATGCAGCAGATTTAACAGAGAATGATTTAAAGACGCTTCATTCAGCTGCTTGGAGTGACTATCAAAGAGAATTAAATCAAATGAATTTGGATTTGGGATTAGGAGGTTCTTCAACGAAAAAGCACAAGGTATCATCAACAACAACAAAAAAAACAGCCACAAGAACAAGCAAAACATCCCCTTCTGGTGCACCAAACGTTTCCACAAAAAAGAAAAAAGTAACTTCAAAATCTCTTCAACAAGCACCTCCTCAAAGACTTTCAAAGCTGTAATTTAATTTAATGGAAAATACTTCCAGCAGCATTACAAAAATTGTCAATCAGAATAATTTATTGATCTGAATTAGCCATAATGGTTGCATCAATTCTGTTAAGTTGAATCAAATCAGTGGTCTCTTCTTTCAATGTGAGAATTGGAACCAAGACATTTGGGTTGCCAATGACAGTTTGATCCATATTGTACTGAGCATTAAAAGTGTGGTTATTCATCAAATCTTTCCATGATGATTCTCTAATTGAGAATTCACGCAACAAATAATTTTGTCCAAATTTGTGAAATAGTCTGGTATCAATGCATCGAATACAAACTCCATCCACACGAAGGAAGAATCTCATCAAAACATAAAACGAATGATTCATGACACGAATTTTTGCAGTCAAGTGGGAAACGCCTAACCATGACACAAAACGTTGGTGTTATCCATGAAAATTAAAATTGTTAAATTAGTTTTCACAAAAACATACCATGATCATGCAATTCATCTTCAAATAAAACAATTTCATCATAAAATAGTATTGGATCATCTTTCCTTTTTAGTAAATCGTAGTCAATCTTGTGAGTTTTTGTTGGAACAATTGCACAAGATGGTATTTCATTCTCATCACTGCTGGTTGGTACAGATCCTTTGTATAACGTTGTAAATGTCCAATCAATGCCATCATCTCTTTCATTTACATCACTCAGTTGGTCATTTGAGTTTGGAATTTTCTTATTCATCCAAGTTTCGTAACAATTGACTTTAATTCTTTGAATGTGTGAGCATTGATCAATTGCTTCATTCTTTGCATACAAAAGAGCGTCCTTTGCGTTAAAATGAAATTCAAATCCGTTGACTGTATTTGTTATTGTCAAATAAGAATTAAATGTTTGCTCAGGAATTGCAAAGATTTTTAATTCATCTTTCAATTGATCGGATTCTGTTTGATTGAGAATGGGTGTTTTGAGAGTGTCAAATTTCCAATCATGAATTTGAAAAGACTCATGTTGGGGAGTGGCAGTAGTTGTGCTAGAGAAATGACCAACTCCGATCTGAGATGTTCTGATGGATGGAGAAAATGGAGCTCTGAAGGGTGTGGTTGTGGTGGTTGGGAGGTTGTTGTTTGTGGTCGGAAAACGACTAGTCATGGTGATGATGGAACAAGTTAGGCTAAGCAGCAGGTGCGATGATGATGAGAATAAATAATAAAGGTATTTTTTTGATGATGGACGTTGAATACGAAAGAAGAGAATGCATATTTGATTTTTCAAACAGTTTCTGTGTGATGAGTGATTAGAGATGTTGTTTGCTTTGGTGATGTTTTTTGATTTTCAAATCTAAAAGAACACAACTCGATTTAATGTCATGGAAGAATTCAGATCACATAACAAACAAAAAATGCAAAGCAACACAACCACGACCACCTCTCACTTTGTGCAGTCGTCATCATCGGCTACATCATCATCATCATCAAGCCTTTTAGATATATTTAATTTTACCAAGCCTGTATTTACAAAACTTTCCTCCGTAGTGGTGTTTCCCTTTTTATCGGGTGTATTCTCTGCTTTGGGTGAATACTCCATGAGATTTATTTATTCAAAATTTCAACAAGTGTCAAAGAAGAATAACAGTACCGAATTTGATCCTCTAGAAACATTTGTTACCAATGGAAGACCATTAAACACATTAAAAAGAAAAAAGATTTAATCATATTTCAACCATCATTAATTTTGTACAACCCTCAGGAAGAAGTAGCTCACAAACAGTGAAAAGTGAACAATACTTGATTGCTTTAAACCCTTCTCAATTTTGTAAAGACATTTGTAGCAACCCCAAAAAAATGAATGATCCACCACTCCACACTTCGGCATTGAGCCACACAGATGGTATGATAAGAACGACAGAGAGGCTTCGGGATGATGATCATTATGAAGACCAAGAGTTGTACCAAGAAGAGGAATCTGATCATGAAAATAAGGATGATAAGCTGCTTAATGGAGAAAGCCTTAATCAATCTCTGTTGATGCCATCCTCACCAGCATCATGTATATCCACAGAATCTCCCATGTCTCATTCTACTCCTCCCCTCCAAATAGTGAGAGTGTTTGTAACAATAGCACATCCTTCAGGGACGGTGAAGAAGGCAATCCTATTTCTCCCTTTTGTTTCCTCCATTCATCCAAGTATGGAGATACTCAAAACCTAGGTCGTCTACGATACGACGAAGTAGGAGAAGAGGATGAGATTCATCACTCCCTATCTAACAACAATATCACTCCAGTTCAACACTTGAAACACCTTCGCATTCTTGATGACAGTGTAGTCATAAGCACTCCAATTTCATCTCTCTCCAGTAGTGAACAGAGTAGGACTTATGAAACACCTCTCATCGGTTCAATCAGTACCATGGCCACTACTGAGGGTTCGATACAAGATCATTCTTACATGGATGAGAGAGGTGAAATTGCAAAAAGCTATCCTCACTCGTCCTTCTTCTCTACCTTAAATATTACTTCTACCACTCCAAACTCAACCGACAGGCTATCAACAACGTTCACTTCAACACCTTCAAGGTCTTATCAATTCGTTCAAGAATCACTCGGGCTGAGCAGCAACAGTAGACCGATTACCTCAGCACACTCGATGTTAACCAAGTCTTCCTCAACATCGGAGCTTTTGCATCAGGCCTCTCCGTATAGATTTTTGAGATCTTCTCATTCCTCCTCAAATATATCTGTACCTCTTCGTTTGTCTGCAATTCCAAATCAACTCATTGAGGATAAATTGAATGAATTAAGAAAACAATTACAAGGCCATCCAATGATATCATCACCAAGATATTACACTATCCCGTCCTATCGAAGTGTATACTCACATTCACATACTGAAGCAGGAGTGGACACAGATAGAATGTTGGAAGGTTTTGTTAAATCATGCAGAAAAGACATTTACCAAAATGCAATCATAAGAGATGAATTCAAAAAACATATCCAGAGGGTATGTGATGAGGATGGAAAGATTCGTAGAAATGCTGTAAGTTATTGTCAATGATGCGCTTCTTTAATTCCAAATGATGATTAGATTGAGAACATCAAAATATTAGACAAATCGTTTTCTTCATCCTCAATATTGTTGACGAGTCATGAAAATGCAATACTACATCCCCGGAGAGTGGATTCATTGCCCTCTTTCGATCACATTCAACCAAGAGTATCTCATTTACCCAAGCAAGCTCCTACACCAGAACCTGTTGAAAAGTTATTCCCACCTTACAAATCCAAGTGTCTTCTCACTCGAAGAGTAAACTCCAGATTTATGGAATGGTGTGAACAAAAGAAGGAGCCCAATGAATTGTCTTCTTCATCACTGAGGTCAGGATCATCTCCACAAACACCAAAAACACTTCAAGGAGGTAAAAGAAAAAGTGCAACGAGCGAAACCAACACATCTTTGCCAGCCACCTCATCTTCTCCATCCATACTTGTTACTTCACCAACAACGAATAACAAATCACAGGAAGAAGTTGATGTTTCTTCTTCACCATCCACAGTGAAAACAGTCTCAACCCCAAATAGACAACAGAAAACTCCCCACACATCTCTACAATCCAATAGGGTCGTCTCTCCATTATCAAGTGAGGACAAAAAGAAGAAGCCTTCACAAAATGAAGTTCTACCATTAAGGATAAGCGCCTTGTATAATTTAGCAATGAACACCAACTCTCCATCCAGAAGAGAACAAATCGAAAAAGAAAAGCAAGAATTTCTCAACAAGTGCATTCCCTTCCAATCAAGTACTTCAAAAAAGCACAACAATTCTCCAAAACGTAAATAAATTTGGTTCCAATCAAATGAATTGCCAAAATCCTGAGTGTCTGGATTCACAGCAAAATATTTATCTTTAAAGAAACATGCTAAAAAATGTCATCACCAGAACAAGCCATTCAAACAACAATAAGACTCAACTATTGGATGAGATGCTTGCTCTTCCACCCAAACAAGCTTCTTCCGGACTTTCTATTACAAATCAACAACCACCAGAAATTAATAACATCAACAAATTACCAGAGCAACCTACCATCCAATATCGACTCGAGTTTGATGAATTATCGGAACGCAAAGAAAAGAGATTGAAAGATATTCTGAGAAATGATGAATATCAATTTAATTATCCTCTTTATAATTTCGACCAAAAGAATTATAGACGAATTCCATACCTAGATCCAAGATTTGTTGCATTTAAACAACATGTGGAAGAAGGTTTTGCTATGAAACTTGCCAAACACAGACAAATAGCAGACAATCATAAAATACCACTCATATTATCTTCTTTAATATCTTCAACACTTCTTTGGAAGAAACCAAAAGAGAAAATAACGAATTATATGCTTTTCATTACTGGAACACTTGGATTTAGTTATTTATATTTTCATAATTTAGCCTATGGTGATATGATCAACAGAGTGAATATTGAGGCTCATAGAATATTACATCATGAACAAAAGACATTTGGAATGAGTGATCAACAATTGAAAGTAGCAGCTGAACGAATTGACAAACAAATTGATAAGGAAATGAAAGAAAGAGAAGGATTAGTAGAAAATGATGAAAACGACAGTGAATGAACCAGAGTTTTTTGTCATTTTCCAAATTGGATATAGGGAAATGAGAATTTGTTGTCCAGGCGACCTTTAAAGAATTTTTGAATCATTATTGGGTTCCCCTGCTACTATACTACGAACTGCTTGAGATGTCGTCGCCAAGTGGTGATGTTAAAATAAAATGAACGTTCGTTGGGTATTGTGTCTCGTCAACTACAATGTTGGTTGAAAAAAGCGCCAAAAAAATGTCTGAACCTGAGGATCATGTCCTTGTCGACGATGTAGAACGTTCGTCTGATTTGAACGAGCACGTGCTCACCAATACGAATGAAGAATTGCTTGAATTCATCAGGGAGAGGTTAAGTGAGATTGGGCGTTCAAGTACTGGTCTCGGAGTTGTTTTTTACAAACTCAATCTTGGGGTAAGTACTCTAAACCTGGATCTTGAATGGTCGTGAATCACCACCCAAAGAATTTAAATCTACACTCGTCGATGCTTTCAGGACATGTCAAAATTGCTCAACATTTCCCTCATTTACGGAATGTTGATTTAAGTCATAACGAACTCACTGATTTGAAATTTCTATCTGATATGCATTCATTAGTTATTTTAAATGCTAGTAGTAACAAGATTAAATCATTACTTGATTTCCATATGGATGAACATCCTTCAAAAGTTTCATTGATTGAGGCAAATTTCAGTAACAATCTGTTGACGTGCTTTGATCGTTTAATGCCATTTTCAAAGAGTTTAAAAAGGCTAAACATTTCAAAAAATAATATTGATCATGATCTAGAAGAATTAAATGTTCTAACTCATTTGATGGAGTTAGACATTTCGAATAACCGTATCTCGTCATTGAATTTATCAGAATTGAAATATTTAAAAATATTGAATGCAGAAAATAATCAACTCCAATCTGTTTCTGGCATTGTTTGTTCGTCGCTACAGCAACTCAATTTGAAGAACAACAATATTCAACATTTATCTCAGTTTCAAGCTCTAACATTCGTTTTTAAATTAAATTTAGAAAATAATAAGATTGAGAGATTCGAAGAAGTTAATTATTTGGCAGACCTTACATACATGTATGACTTGTCATTACTTGGAAACCCATTCCTCATCTCACCAACGGATGATTCACTACAAGTTTCAACGATTTACAAAAACTCAATTCTCTTTCGATTACCTCAAATTGTAATTTTAGATCAGTTCGAAGTGAGTAGTGAAGAGAAAGTGAGAGCCATGTTGTTCCATCAACAACAATCATTAGAAAATAAATCAGAGTGAGAAGAGTTACAATCTCTATGAATCCAATATAAAAAAAACTACTCATTGTAATTCTCCTCGCACACGCACATACATAGTGCCATTAAATGTCTATCTTAATGTACTGAACATGGAGAATTGAATGGTATTCGATGAATCTATCATGCTAGAAGCAACAGTACCACCATTCAAAATATCATTGTTGGAAACGAGTGATGAATTGTTATGGTTGGTCATGGCACTAGTTCGACCAACACCAATACCACCAATACCACCCACACCCGTACCACTACCACCAACACCCGCAACAACACCCGCAACAACACCCGCACCACTACTTGCTTTGAGTTCGATTGGACCATATACTTTCACTTGTCTTACATGAGTATCTCTACCATTGAGATGATTTTGTGAAATGACAATTTGTAACATGTTACATCGAATACAATTTGAGACTTGATCTTTTTCATCATTCATATTAATACAAATATATCCAACTGGTTCTTCTAATTCTACTGTCTTGACATGTGTCAAATCATGAAAACTAGTACCACATCGAATACTAATTGTTTGAGGAGTATAAGATTCATCTTTTTTGTAATCCAAATAGATCAATACATCTTGTACACTTAATACTTTGTGAAATTGAATATTAATATAATGTGGTTGAGGACCATCCGATTGCCAAAATGTTTCACAATTATCATCTCTTAATTGTTCAACACCATTTCCTTGTTTGGCAGTAGATACACTCCATACAGCATATTTTCCAATTTCAATCATGGATGAATATGTTGCAAAGGATGCATCAATGGGTTGTTGATAATGATTTACATTTTGAATCATGGGTTGAAATGAAGAAGAATGAACTATGGAATGACTCTGAACAAAATCAGTATAGGAAATTCTATTCGTTGGGTGGAGGTGGTGGTGGTTGTAGTATTCACATCTAGATGAGATGGTTGTTGTGGATTGAGTTGTTGTTGATGAATTGGATGTAAAAAATCATTCGCATTTCCATCATCGAGTGGAGGATGATTGGAAGGTTGTTCATGAACAGAACCACCTCCTTCACCACCGAACAACAAGGGAGTGAGTGAGAGACCATGTGGGTTGTTTAAAGAGGATGATGAAAATAATAAATTTTGAATTCTTGTAGGATCATGTTGTGTGATGGCATCATGATCGATGGTGTGTGATGAGGATGAATAGAAACCCGATGAAGAAGATAATTGAGAGAGTCGAAACATTTTTTTTTGTAAAACTCTTGATAAGCAATTCCAAAGGTGAGTTTGAAATCATCTCGAATCATTCATTCCTTAATGTGTCAGTATTCAAGTAATAATTGTCATTGCTTCTCAATACTTGAACAAGTTCGAGCACTTGCAAGAATTAAAATTTTCAAAAAAAAATGAGTGTGCGACTCAAGAAGAAGAAGACGACTTGCTCCTCCATCTTTCTGCTCTCACCACCACTCCTAGTACTTCCGAGCATGCTGCGACTCCTCAAGTGCATAACCATTCGAATGCACTGTTGATGGATAAAACAAGTAAATTCTTTCCCAAATCACTTATACCCAAACCAGTACAATCATTGGCAGAAGAGGATCCTCACACCGAGTCCTCATCCACCACACGTGCATTTCTTCTGATGAACTCGACAAGAATCATTTTCACTCGAATAGTTCCAATCAAAAGAACAAGTTACTTTTGAAGAGAAGTCTTTCATCTGATGATGATGAAGACTTTGTATTCAATGATGATGACGATGGAGATTCTTTTGAAGAATTTGTTAAAAAGAATTCAAAGACGACTACTACGAGTAGTAACAAGAATACTTCTAATCATACTACTACTGATACTACTACTACTACTACTCATACTACTCATAATAGTTATAATACCATAACTTTTAACTATTCCTGTGATGTATGTAAAAAAGATATTACATTCTTGAGTAAGAATGATCGAGTGAAACACATCAAATTATGTTGTAAAGTCTATCAAATTGGAAATGATCAAATGAAACTCTACATTACACAATTAAGAGATTTACAAAAACAAGAAGTGAACAAGAAAAAGAATTCAAAAAAAAGAAAACGAAAATCAACAACTTCAAGCGCCAATCAAGAGAATTCTGAAACTATGGTATCGATTCGTCCTTTTTCAACAACAACCAATTCCAATAGGACATACTATTCAACTCAACCATTGAATGCATCCATGGTTCAAGATCATCCCATCAAGACTCTTCATGCAACAACTTCAACAAACTCAACGAGTACAACCATAACAACCATAACAACACCAACTAGTACAACCATAACAACACCAACTAGTACCACCATAACAAACTCAACAACAACACCAACCATTACAACCCTTTCATCACCATTTCAACTCTTCACAGATCATTCTTATTTCAATAGAATGAATCAAATATCTACTGTTCAAGAATGGTTGACTTTCATTCAAATGAATCAATATTATTCTAATTTTTCTAATCATGGTTATGATACTTTGGATATTCTATGTACGAGTGATCTCAATGAAAATGATTTGATACATCCATTAAATATTACCTTACATGGTCATCGTAAGAAATTACTCTCTGAATTATCAAAATTAAAACAATTCTATGAATTTAATAAGAAGAGATTAGAATCAGAAAAGAGAAGAAGTGATTTAATTGAGAGAAGAAGAAGAATGAAAATATGTGAGATGGATCATCATGTACAACAACTAGAAGTTCATCATGATGGAATGGAAAAGAGTAATAATAATAATAGTA
>NW_025407839.1:437230-545556 GCF_003324165.1 Naegleria lovaniensis
CAAATAGTTCCACTACAAATAGTTCAAAAACAACAACAAATCATCCTTTCGAAGGTAATCATACCAATGGTTTATTATCAATCAAGAATCATACCTCACCTCCAGAGAACTATCGAAAATCTAGTATGGACATTGCCAATGCATTGAGAAGTGAAATATCTTTATGCCTCCTTGATCATGGTAGTAGTAATAATAATAGCAGTGGTAGTAATGGTGGTAGTAGTGTAAGAAATGGTTGTATTACTAGTAATAGTAGTAGTAATAATAGTAGGAATCGTAGTAGTTCAATCATTGAAACAAATGTTACTACTACAAAGAGTCCAACATCATCTTTGAAACAACAACATTCAAGGAATGAGTTGAAACACACCCGTCATAGAGTTCATAGTTTAGTACGAGATGTTACTAATGGTGGCGGTGATATGATTGACCTCACTGCTACAACTGCTACTACTCACACCAATCATCATGGAATTCCCAGCACTCTTACTTCCTCTTCGTTATGGTCCATGGCACATCAACCCCTCACTCAAAAGATCACAACATTGGATAGTACGAGTAGTAGTAGTAGTAGTGGTGAGGAGGAGGATGATCAGAGTAGTAGTAGTAATAGTGATCATCCCAATGATTCTTCTTTCACAACAACACAAGTCACTCAAATCCAACCACAACTACTTGTCGTGACACAACTAGTGACACAACTACCTTACAAGAGAGTACAGAGAAATGTAATGTTGCTTCTAACATTCCTTCCATGTCGTTGAATAAGGAGTTGAGTGTTGTTGAGGTACCTCAACTGTGTGAACCATCATCACCACCACCACCATCACCACGATCACCATTACCACTTGTACATGATGATATCATGACACAAGTAGTACTTGGTGAAACAGACACATCAATGATGATATTCGAAAAGAATACTGGTGAAATGAGAGAGTCTTTTGAGAATCATGTTGTGATTCATGATACTTCTCTGAGAAGAAGATTATCAAATAATTCTCATGAACATGCACAACAGACCACCACCACCACCAATAATGATGATCATACGAGCTTGATTCACCCTCAAGAATTAGTGAATCAATTCAGAGAGACTGTATTTCAATTATATTCTGAATTGAAAGAGAACATCAATGAATACAATCGTCGTATGAATAGTCATGTTCATTTAGAATCTGTCGAGTCATTATTACAACAATGTTCAGAGAAGAATGAATTATTCATGAATAATACTAATAATACTTCTTCTGATAATAATACTACCAATAATACTACCAATAATACTACCAACACTACTACTACTAATATGAATGATCATCAACAACCATTCATAAAGAACACCACAAGTCATTCAACATGTATTACACCATCTTCATTCATAGATCTCACTCAAATGGATCATGATACTACCACCACCACAACAAGCTTGTTGTCACAACCATTCTCAGTGATGATTTGCAATCATGACGATTATTCTAGAATCATGAAATCAAATGTAACCTCTCCTCTGACACCTCAAGTCCTCACTCAAAAACCTGAAATTCAGAGTTCATCATCTCCAATGAATCAGCATGATGATTCATCTCAACCACCTCTTACTTTATGGACTCAACAACAAGTGGATGATGTTGAACAAGAATACTCCCATCCAGTAGTAACCCATTCTCTACAATTCATCATAGATTCTTCATCCCTTTCAAGTCTCGAAGAAGAACCTAACACATCTGAATGCATGATGATGATGAATTCGGATGATGAACTATTACATTCAAAAAGACATTATGGAACACCACCAATTTATACCTTACAAGAATTGAATGAAAAATCAAAACGAGACTTGAAGTACGCGTGTGATTGTTATGGTATCAAGAGTGGATCAAGAAAATTCATGATTCAACATCTCTCTCAAGTGATGATGATGGCCAAAGTACAACACAATCATGACAATGGTGATATGAATCATACAACGACGACGACCACTACGATGACAACTTCATCATTCAATACTCTCGATTCCAACCACCCTTACTTGAACATGTAACGAATCATACTCCTTTCTCACCAGTATTGGATGAACAGTAATATAGAGAAGGCCATACAACAGGATCGATACTGCAAGTGTCTGTACACGTGTGACACATACTGAATGTTCATGGATGGAATGAACAACAACAACCAATATATGATGGAATGAACAACAGCCAAATGATGAATGAACAACAACAACCATATATATGATGGAATGAACAACCATCTCATCAGAATCTATCACTGAGAATCATGGATTCACACCGACTCGTTGAGTGTAGTACTCGTTGACGAGTCTCTTCTTTGAGAATTTTCCATTAATTCCAAATGTTCTTCAAAAGATTGAGAATTTTCAGAGTCAGAATCATTGGACGTGTCTCGTAGAAAATTCAACATGAGTGGTTGTTGATCGGAATGAATCATGAAATTATTACTGAGATTCATTGGTGTTTCAATACTATTACTATAATTACTATTACTAGTACTATTATTATTACTTGTACTCAAATCAATATAATTTTCATTCAACATTTCTTGTCGTCTCTTTCTTTGATTTCGTATTAAAGTAATAATTCTCAATACTTGAGTAAGAAATCTAAAAGTAATTAAAATACTATCAATTACTTCTTCAATTCTCTCTTCTACTCGATTGGAGGTCACTAAATATAGAATAAATCCAACGATACAAAATATACTAACAATCAAATCAAACCAATTGATAAAATCATCAAATAAATAAGACATGATATTTCCATTATAAAATATAAATATTCGAACTAGTATTTCTAATATTAATATTATTGTAATAATACCCTCTAAGACTATAAATAAAGTGTCAACCGTTTGAGTAGTGGATCCTGATGTAACATGAGGTTTTCCACCTGCCCATATCGACCAAATTAATAAAATCAAACAAAGAGAAATCATGGAAATGTAATACATCCAATAGAGATATGAATTATTAAGAAGAAAGGTTTTAAAATGATCATAGAGTATTTCTAATTTAGAATGAGAGATTTCCATATTGTTTGTATGATTGATATGATTACTATTATGATTACTTGAATGATTTTTGTGGACCACAAAAGATCCCCTCCAACAATGATGGATGGATTTTGATTCAACTCATGATGACTCAATAAAAGATCATTTTCATCGGAATGATCATCATTTTCACTGCTATTCATATCATCATCATTGTGATGATTCGTTGAATGGTTGATGGTAATGTTTGATGAGGTGGTAGTAGGAGGTTGGTGTTGATGATTCATTTTTTTGAGAGCTCTGTGATTCCAGCATGACACAATGCTTTACAAAAAAAATGATCATGACTTCTTCATCATCGAACACAACAACGTGTACAGTAGCAGTGTGGGTAGTAATAGCAGCAGTAGTAACAGCTCTTCAAGTTCAGGAACAAGTTTGGCTGCTGCCAGTATGAGTGGTGGTAGTAGTATTCAACATCATGTAAATACTTTCATGAACACAACCACCACCCAAACAAACCAACCATGATTCCGTCATCATCAACCACTCCAACCATTCCATCTTCCTCAGCAACAACAACAACAACAATCATTCCATCCTCCTCCTCAGCAACAACAACAACCACAACACCAAGGAATAAATTGTTAACCACCAATACCCTGTACAACAACAACAACAATCCATCGAATCATAGTGGTCAATCGATCATCCCTATGGTTCAACAACAACAACAACAACCAATAATTTCACCACTTCCACCCATGAACACCACCACCCAAACAACAACCACTCAAACCCAAATTCATACATCATCTCAACCCTCCAATGATATCATTGGATTCTCAGAAGAAGAATTAAAATCGATTGATCAATCATTTTCAATTGGTGCAATGAATGCATTTGGTATGAAACAAACTGAATCTGATATTTTAAATCAAATTGATCAAATAAGTTTATTACAAGTAAGATCATTTCTAGGATCAATGGAAATTGAATTGAAACATCCAAATATATTTTGTAATAATATGGAAAACTCGAGTGGTAGTTCTGGTCATGCAATGAATTTTGAATCTTTTCAATCGGTAGCTCAGGCATTTCAAGAAAAAGAAAAATCAATTTCAAATCTAGTGAAAGATTTAAAAATTATAACAAAATCCATGTAAGTAGGAGTAGTAGTAGTAGTATAAAATCAATAATGATTTATTCAAAATAATAATAATGATGATGGATTTTAACTATTTTTTTTTAACTGAAATATGTATTGAAATGACGAATTTTAATAATTTTCTTCAAAAAGTGATGATATCAATCAGAAAATTCATCAGAATCATCATTAGTACTACTTTCCTCTTCTGTTGCATATACCACATCTACAAGATACAATCCATGTGCAGGTGCCATATTTTTAGTAGATTCTACTCTTTGACTGGATTGTAAATATTCTTGGATGCATTCTGGTGGTAATTCATTTCTTCCAATTTTTACTAGAACTTGTATCATGAATCTAATTTGATGCTTCATAAATGATTTAGATTTAATGAATATTCTATATTCATTACTAGCAGTGATAAATAAATTTGGTATTTCTTGTTGAATATACATTTCTTGTATGGTTTTCATTGGTGATATTTTCTTTTTAGGATTTTGAAATGAAAATGTTGAAGAGGAAAAACATGTCATGTTATGAGTTCCAATGAAATATTGACATGCTTGTTTCATTGCATGAATATTTAATTTCTCTGAAATGCACCATAGTTTATATGATTCTAATGGAAATAGAGTACTGTGCATTTCACATTTGAGTAAACCACCATGACTATTATTACTACTACTATATTACTATTACTAGCATTAAAAGTAGAAGGAGTGTTGTTCTTTTTTTTGGTTGAATTAATGTTTTTCATTGAAGCGAAGGAAGAAGTGTTGTTTTTCGCTGAGGATGTTTCAGTTGTTGAAAGTCTTTTCATGGATGTCTCGGTTCGAGTGTTGTAACTGTTGATTGTGTGGTGGTTGGATTCGATACTACTCATTAATGATTCATCAGTAGTACTAGTATTACTACTACAATTATGATTATTGGAATTGTTCATAGATATTGGTGAATCATTATAATTTAAATGATCAATCATTCGATACATGTATAAACGATGTAAAACATTCTTTTTACAGTGATAGGAGGAAGGAACTGATTCAATTTCAAGAATTCTTATGGTTTCATCTTTCAAATAATAATTCAATAAATTTTTCATTTTCATGCTATTGGAAAAGAGTGAATTTGATGTAACAGTAAATTGAGGTTCCTGCTCAATGATGGTTGTTCGGATGAAACATATTGTGAAGTTGATTCAATCAAAGTTTTCTTTTTCGTCTTTCAAAATTTACACACAAATCAATATGACATGTATTTTTGATGGCATGTACACCTTTATCAGTACGTGAAGAGCAAATTAATGACTTCTTTAAATGTTGCAAAGATGATGAATTCACTAAATGGTCATTCGGAAATTGTAATTGATGGAATGCTGATTCTAGTTTTTCTTGAATTGTATTTTGTGTTGTAGTTTGTTTTTGAAATCCATTGTACTTGGTGCCATCGTACTGCACTGCAAATTTAAACCTTTGAAAAAGGGGTTCATGGTTGCTTGTTGTCATGCCTATTTTTTTAGAAATCGAAACACATTGATTCCAGTTTGTATGAAGCACGAATGTTGAGTTTACTGTGAGACAGGTACATAACGTTACATACAGAAGCGCTGTTGTTGTGGAATAAGGTTAATAGGTAATTTAAAAAGAAATAAAACATACTTGCTGTTGCATTAGGAAAAATTAGTTCCTGAATCAAACAGTACATACTTTAATAATGAAATTATACACCCTCGAAGATATTACTCAAAACATGGATATTCGTTGAAAGAACAGTCTCTTAAATAACTCAACGTTATCATCCATTCTACAGGGCTCATCTTACGCTACAACATCCATAACCAAGTTTCATGAGATTTGAGGGTAATATGGTGAAGCTTTTTCTCTCATAGTTTACGATAGATAACGTTGTAATATCGTTGTAGTAATTAATTTTGCTTCTTCGAGTTGAACAGTGTCTCTACTGTATCACTTCTAACCAACCAAAGACTTACAGTTTCGACTGTTCAATTAACAGCAATGGAGATGGATAATGTATTATTCCAAGTTTAGGAAAACAGAGGATCTTTATAATAAACATGTGTACGTAATTATTTCATATTTTATGCATAACTATTAATGTTGAAACAAATTAACAATATTTTTCTAAACCACCACAAGTTTTAATAACAAAGGTTTTCGTAATCCAAAAGTAATTGACGATAAATCATGTACTCTTCAACTGTCCAACAGAGTATTTGATAAATAGTCCTTCGATAATAATGTCTGGCTCTTTCTGGTGGCAACAGTTCTGATGATTTATTGAGAAGATGGTATTTGATTGCTCTTTAGAGACCTTTTGGTTGTGGATTGCTCAATGTCAACTAAGGTTTGCTGGTTCGATCCTTAATATAAGACTTCGCAATCGAGAAACACCCAATAAACGTCAACGAATCCAGAAATATCTTTTGAACGGTTCGATATCTATGGACATTTTAAGCGATTTTCGTAAAATTTAACAAGAAATCCATTAATGGTGTACTACGGATTCTCTAAATTATTTTTGCTCTAGTTTGGGATGAGTCAATATCAAATAGTACTCTGTTGTTAAAAGGAAGTTAACCAAAAAATGTTTTCTAGTCATCATCAACGCCACCCCATCCATCATTATAATGGCTTCATGAATCGACAGTATTCTTCTGCAGTGAACAACAATCACGTGCAACAACAACATGCTGAGGGTCATCCTAATACCAACAATCTTCATGATGATGATACTGTTTCGCCCATCTTCCATCATACAACCAGTACACTCACTCTTCATTCACAACCAACTTCAGTGGAGACATCAACGAGTGATACACCAACGACGACGATTCGTAACAGCACTGCAGCAATTCCTGAGAATGCAACTGTTGCAACCACAACTAGTAGTAGTGCTGTTGGTACTCCTGAGAATGCTAAAGAAAGTTCTGTTGTGTTGTCCTCCACCACCACCACCACGACGACGACGACCACAACTACTACTCCCATTGCGACGAATCAGTGTCATTGTGAGTCGTCCACCGTACTCACAAGTAACAATGAAATGCACCATGATGATACATTACCACCATTACATCGTTTCAGCTTTTCTCATCTTAATGACTACATTCAATATGCTCAATACACACATTTACCATACTTGTACCATCAATTAGTGAATGCAACCATGAAGAAATCATCCATAAGTTCATCGATGCCAACAACAACCCATCCTAGTAGAGATTCTCACGTGTTCAAGGTCAGCTGGCCAACTGAAGATGAACCATTGAAAAGATTCTCTCCAAGTCCACACTATATTCACTCTCCTCAGCATCATCATCATACACATCATACACACTCTTCTCAGAGTCATCATCATCATGGTCATACATCATCACAAGTACTTGTCTCCTCATTCACATCTTCCTATCGATATCAATTAATAATCACCTATCTCATTCATAAGGAATATACACTCTATGTCAAATATCTTCAAAATGTATATAGGTCATGTCTAGATATCAAACAATGTATTTCATTTCGTAAACTCTTAATCATGTATTTGAAGATCTTTCAAAGCATTCATGAGAGTTGTATTCTTCACAAGAAAAATTCAACAAGAGACAAGCTCGAATCTTCCAATATAATAATCCATGAAGATTTCATGTCAATCTCGAGCACCACTGAATCTTCCAATCTCTTATATCAAATGATTCATCTACTCATTGAATCAAGTTCAGAATTTCAAAGAGAATGTACTCATTTGCTCAATACCATCATTCAATTCTTACACTATCAATTATATATGAGAGAAGAAGAATGGTTAAAATCTCAACATAACGATCATGTCATGGATCGATATATACATTATTTACATGATATTAGAAGTATTATTGTTAGAGACTCCTTGTTAAAGATGATTCATGAACAAGTATCATTGTATATTTGTCATGATCAAGAACGCATTCAACAATTATTCTTGACATTGGGAAGAGGTGGTTGTTGTTGTCATGTTGATGATGACAATGATGAGAATAAATCTACTTTGGATCAGAATAGTAATAGTAGTAACAGTAGTAATAGTAGTCACAGTAGTAATAGTAGTAATAGTAGTCACAGTAGCAGTAGTACATATCATATAATCAACATTGGAATGGACAAAGAGAATGAGTGTATCACTCGATTAGTATGCGATGATGAAACAACCACTCCCATCCATTCCAACCTTAAGAATACTGACTTTCTATCGAGTGTGATTGACATGTTACAAGTATTTAAATTGTACATTAACAAACCTCACTTGCTGAATCTTAGTATGGAAGTGACTAATTTAGAAATGGTGATGGAAATCTACGGTAAACAATTATTGAAATGTAATACTCTCTCTCAATTGATGGAAAGTGAACAGTTACTACATGAAATCAGTGATTGTTTGATGAATATAACAAATCCAATGATGGTTGTATCATCACCCACTGATCCTTATGTTTCATCATCATCATTACACCATGATGATCATCACACGAACAACGATCGTGAGACCAATATGGTTGTTGTTGATGAAAATAATCATGAAAATCATCAAGAAAAGGATCTTAGATCATCATGCTTTCCCGTTACAGGAAGTGCAGTGGACCCCTCAAGTACTAGTACTACTTGTCCAACGAGTACTTGTCACTCGATAGGTATCAAATTGAACAATCACTCCAAGTTATCCTTCTTCGAAAAACCAATCCAATCTTCTCAAGCAATGATCCATCACAACCATCCAAAACATCAACATTGAAACATGATGATACTCATAGGATAGATACATCATCATCATTACATGAACAGCAACATACAAGTGCACTCAACAACAACTCTGAGAGAACGAATCATGATCCTCAATCCATGAAAGTAGTAACAACAAAACCTCCAATCATCACTCCCTCAGTACCAACATCCAAAATATTATTTCCAACAACTCAAAAAAGAAATCGATTGACGAAAAGAGTTCTCAATGCTGCAAGAAAATTGCAAAGAATGATTCAAAGAATGATGCTATTGGGACGAGAAGGAAATGTCAAACGAATTGCTCATGTAGATGAATCACAGTCGAGATGATAGAACGGGTGATACACTGCATCGAACCACTTAGAAGTGACAATACATGATAAATTCATTCATAGATGAAACAGTACATTTGAATGTCATCTAGAATTTGATGAGTGAATATAGAATGAATCTACTACAGTTGAATTCTATTATAATGCTCCATTCATATTATCAAAGAATAAATGTAATAATTGAATTTCATCTCTTACTAAATCTGGATGATAAATATCAATCAATAATACTACTCGAATCGAGTTTAGAGAGGGTATACTAGTAGTAGTATGAATAGTGGAAGAATGTATATCATTCATGATCAAACGATTAGAATTATTATTAATAGTACTAGTATTATCGCAACTAGCAGAAGAAGAATCATTGTCAAGACTAGTTGTCTTGTTGTTGTTGTTGTTGACAAATTCATCATGTTGCAACTCACTACTACTCGTCTGATATTTGACTTCATGTACAAAACTATCATCCAATATCATAATTTGACCCTCTCTGTATTGTCTTTCAATATTTTTAACTTTCATGGTCACGAAATTCCTTTCTTGATTCTTCTCAAGAGGAACGATTAATGGTAATTGAATTCTCAATTTAATATTACTGACACCACAATGTGGTAATATGTGAGTACCTTCATGGATGATACTAAAATAAACATATCCTATATTCAATCTACATATTCTACCATCTTCGAATCCTAATATGGAATCTAATAGTTGAAATGTTTTTGGAAATTTTGAAATAGATTCATCATCTAACTTTCCTTGATTCACAAGATAGATGGCATTCCATTGACCATTGACACTACTTTGAATTCTATCCATAAAATTACAAGTATTGAAATGATTGGAATAGACTTGAATAAATTCATTTCTAATCATTTCAAAATTAGATTCCAAATCTAATGAGATACTTCTAAAAATGGAATAATTATAAGTCTCTTGTGGCATGTTATGGTTATTATCCAAGTCCTCCTCTTCATCATGAATAAAATCATGTTCATCAATGTAATGTGGATCATAATAAGGCTCATCACTTCCAATTTGAGGATATACAAATAAATTTGGATATCTCAAACGTTGATGTAAACGATTTCCTTTGATCAGAAATTGATAAAGACAATAAATCAATCGAAGTGGAGCATATTCTATTAAATAATCTTCTAATTGATTGGTGATGGAAGAAGTGTCATGTGAGATGTTGGAACTTGAATTGGTGGTCATTGAATTTTGTAAATGGTCAGAATTTGTCTTTACATCTTGTTGTGATATTTCCAAAGTATTCTCATCATTCTCCTCGAGCATCATTTTCATTGTTTTTAAAAGTATTTCATCATTGAATTCATAGACGGAGAGAAGTTCTTTGATCATGATGCGTTTTGTTTGATTGAGCTGATTGACCGATGGAACAAAGGTGTTGTTTGGACCTTCTTGGGTTCCCGAAAGAGAGTTTGTTGTGTGTGGATGAGAATTGTTCAGCATTTTTTTTGTTTTGGGAAGTTCATTGTTCTTTTTGTAAGTGCCTTTGGGCGAAACTTTGAAACACAGGTCACACGAGATTGAGTAGGAAATTCACGAAACCTCACTTGTGTTGTTCTCTCCGCCTTCAGCAACAGATTTCTTTCATCGTGTTGTAACAAGCTAATTGAATGAACAGCCTTTTGAGCACACCCCTTTTTCATACCACATCCATCAAGTGTCATTTTCATTGGATCATTGATTCATGAAAAAATGTCTGCAGCGTCTAGCAATAACAACACCTCCTCCAACAGTAACATTAAAAAAAGACTTCAAGAATATATTGATAAACATTTTGATACGAATTATGTCCGAGATTGGTCTTGCTCACATGTTCTGTCATGGATGAAATTGATCGGTCTCGATCTCTATGTCAAACAATTTTCAAAAATTAAAAACATCAATGGAGAATATATCTATAAAAATATATTACAATCTGAAGAGTATGCATTGGCTCAAAACTTTCCCTTTGTAACAAAATTTGGATGCATTCGAAAATTATATTTACAATCATTGAAATTACGAAAAAATTTATATCATTTAGATGCTGAAATGGTATTGATGGAAGTGAGTAGAAATCCTTCATTAATAGCCATGTCGAATGGAAAATCATTCTCTCCTCAAGATGCTTCTCTGAATAGTAGTAGTGGTAGTGGTAGTGGTGGTGGTCTCTTTACAAGTGTGAGTCGATCTCTCGATGACGATGATGATATTCTCAATAGTATTGTTACGAGTTCAAGTACAGCACATCTGGTGAATGGTGTTTCCAATAGTATGGGTCAAAATTCATCCTATATTGAATATCGTTTACTCCAAGTACAGAAGTAGCCAATTATTTGAAAAGAAAAAAGATTTTAACTTTAAAGGAACATTTATCGATCATGACTACACAATGTGTGGATGGTGAAGTATTTTTAAGTATGACCACTACTAGTGATTGGATGAGTCTATTCATTTATCATTATTCAAGTCAACATGTGGGTGGAAATTTAAATGAATATGAACTCACAAAATTGTATGATCAGACTTTTCATAGACATCCAACCATGCCAAATATGGAACAAGTGAATGCCTTGAAGAATATTGTCATTGTACATGCTTGTAAATAATATAATGTAGCACTATTCAATACCATGCACGTGTCATGTGTTCTTTTTCGAAATTCACTTGATTCCATGATCAACCCTTCAATTGGAATCGATTTGCCGCCAAAATTTCCGTTCAAAATTAAAAAAAATTTGAATTCATAGTGATGATGCCAAATACTCCCACCCGAACCTCATCTTCACATCGGATTGAAGAAGAAGAACAAATTCATTCACCACGTTCTCCAATCACTCCACTCTCTTCTTTGAGTCATCATCATCACTCGATCGACACTCAAAGTTCACTCAACAATGAAGAGTCTTCCTCTCCTGCCTTGACTCCAACCTCTTTTAGAAAATATGAATCTTCTCCATTCAGTAAAGCTACTACTACTACGAGCAGTGGTAGTCACACCATGGCCATGATGGATGTCAGTGTTGAGAACAAGATAACACCTCCATCCATCAAAACACCTCCTTCACTCTTTGAAGTCTCCACTCATAGTGTTCAAAAAATTGGACAACCACATCCTTTTATTTCTCCAAGTGAATCTGTGTATGCAGATCGATTAAGATATCACCAACATGTGTCTTCTTCTTCACATCAGACATTGTCTCCATTTCAAAGAAGAGAACGAATTTTCAAAGATGAAATTCATAGTCATATTAGTTTTCCAACTTCAATTTGTAAACAAGTCATTGATACTGAATCTTTTCAAAGATTACGTGATTTAAAACAATTAGGAAGTTGTTATTATGTCTTTCCAGGTGCATCTCATAATCGATTTGAACACTGTTTGGGAGTTGGACATTTATCAAAGAAATGGATTGATAAATTATTTATGAATCGTCAAGATTATTATTGGGGAGTGAGTGGTCATGGTAGTATGAGTGGTGGTGGTGTTGGTGGTAATGGTGGTGGTCATGGTAGTATGGGTGGTGGTGGCAGTGGTACTTTTAGTACACCCAATCGTGATGGCAGTTCTGATCATGAAAGACCTACCTATAAGGATATTTATATTTTACAAGTAGCTGCCTTGTGTCATGATTTAGGTCATGGACCATTCAGTCATGTGTTTGATAATGAATTTATTCCAAGAGTGAAGAAACAGAATTCTATCATGGATTCTATTCCTTGGACTCATGAAATGGGTTCTAAAACCATGTTCAAATACATGTTAGATGAAAATACCAATGATGTTAAGAATTATGGTGATTTGAATGAGAATACAGTACTGGGATTGAATGCAGAGGAGGTTGAACATTTAAGTGAGCAATTCATTGGAGTTCCTAGTTCTTCTTCTCAACAAGCATCTTCTTCACAGGACATGGCTCTTCCTACAACAACACTCTCCTATGATCATGACATCCAATTTATTGATTTTGGTAAAGAAGAATGTGATATGGTTTTCAACATGATTGATGGTCACATTTCTAAAAATGAATTCTCACAAAATCGACAATATCTCTATCAAATTGTTGCTAATAAGAAGAATTCAGTAGATGTTGATAAATTTGATTACCTTGCAAGAGATTGTCAAAATTTAGGATTAATCTCTTCCTATGATTCTTCAAGATTGATGGAATTTAGTAGAATTATTCATGGAAATATTTGTTTTTCATCAAAAGAAGTTTACAACTTGTATGAAATGTTTCATACTCGATACAATTTACACAAACAAGTTTATACTCATCGAGTGGGTAAATCTGTGGAATATATGATTACAGATGCATTGGTTGAGGCTGACCCTCATCTTCATATCTCTGAAATGATTCATTGTCCTGAACAATATGTTCATTTATCAGATAGTATTTTGTACAAGATTGAAACAAGCACGAATCCTGAATTGTCTAAATCGAGACAAATTCTAAAACGATTGAAACGTCGTGATTTGTACAAATTTGTTGATGAAGTTTTACTACCTTTGGATCGATTTGAAGAAATCAAAAAGGATGTTTGTGAAGAAGAGATTGCATCGTGTGCACCCAATATTGCTGGTTATGGACATTTAGAGACTTGTCTTCATCCCTCAGATATCATTATTCATAACATGTCTATTAATTATTCAATGAAAGATAAGAATCCAGTCGATCAATGTCTCTTTTACAAATCCACTTTTGGTAGCGATGATGATGAACCATTCCATATTGCAAAGGAACAAGTGAGTTATTTAATTCCATCTCAATTTATGGAAAGATATGTAAGATTGTTTGTGAGAGATGCCAACAAGTTGGATATTGCCTATGCTGCCTTTCAAAATTGGATTCAAAAAAAGAAATTGAAAAAGTCATCCAATTCATTGGAATAATTGTAGTTTTTCAACAAGTTTATTAAACAATTTGAACAATTACAAATTTGCTCGATTAAAAAAACTTGCTCAAGTGGATGCTTTTTTTGGGCAGAATGCTATTTTCTCGAACAGTGATCCATGGTAGCAGTACAACACAAAAAAAATGTCATCCATTCAAGAACCCCTATTTCCGATTCAATTCCTTCTGAATTTAATAAATTTTCATCACAGAATGTATTCAAAATTGTGACATACATTCTACTAAATTCACTAATATGGGGAATTACCAATCCATTATTAAAATATTTTGGAAGTTTATCATTATCAAACAAGAATGATCATAAGGATACAAAGAAACAAACGACCACACAACACATCCCGTCAACTATTTTGCATCAATTAATTTCATTATTTGGAAATTGGAAATTTGTGCTTGTTCAACTCATCAATTGGTGTGGATCTCTATTCTTTTTATTGTTATTGGGATATACAAATTTAACAACGTACGTGTGGAAATTAATAACAGTTTTCATAACATGATTTAGTGCTGTCATTTGTGTGAATTCTCTCACTTGTGTCATTACCGAGCTCACTGATATTTATTTGTTAGGACATGAAAGAAAGCATAAAATGCAAGTGTATACTGGAATTGGATTCATACTACTTGGAATTCTAATTTGTAATCCTATACAGTAAATCCATCATGAATGATTGTGCATACCATCAATGATCCATTCATACTCTTTTCCAATCAAAAGAAATGCATTTATGATTCAAATTCTAATATATCTCAATAGAGCAATAATAAATTCATTTAGAAATTGATTATTTTACCTTTCCTTTGAGGATTTCACACTTCCATCCATATTTCGAGTTGGATAGTATTGAACGGTATCCGTGAGTGATTCTCTCATATATCTTTGAAATGCTGAGCCATTAGATGAAGAGGTTTGAGTATTCATAGTCGTATTTGATGTTGCAGGTGGTGTTGATCTATTATTATTCGTCGGATTATTATTTCCAATTAAGGGAGCTCCCTTATTCGTCGGATGATGCCATGTTTGGTTGGAATTTGTAGATGGTTGTACTTGTTTTGAATAAAGCTGTTGTACGGTATGATCATGCATTGATTCATTCCTATTGAAATAGCTAATTGGTGTATTCAAACCCACACACATCAAATCCTCAATCGATTCCACATGATATTCGTATAATTTTTGATCGAATAAAAATTGATCACCAGATCGATAGCTGTGTGTACAATATTGGTCTTGTTTTTGATTTAAATAGAGCATAATTTCTTGTGTGAGATTGGGAGGGCAAGTGGAAGTGGAAAAGGTACTATTAAGATTCGAAGTAGTAGCAGTTGTTGTTGCCAATCCCAGGCTAGACAAGGAATGTACTGCCAGTGATGATGTGGGTGTAGTTGGAGCGGAAGGTGTGGTTGTGGTTGTTGGGTGTGTCATCAATGTATTACTACTACTTGGAGAGGATGATGTGAGGGTCGTCGACCTTAACTGAATGGGTATGTTATTTGAATTCAAATCGGATATGTTCGTAGGAGGAGGCAGTGACGAAGGAGGAATAGAACTACTCGAGGTGGTAGTCGTCGTCGTCGTCGTAGAAGTAGTCGTCGTCGTTGGTGGTGGTGTTGAATGTGGAAGAGTTGTTGCGCTACCACTACTACTACTGCTACTACAATTTTTGTTGATCGGAGTGTGTTGCTGCTGGTGCGTTGTGTTTCCGGAATGAGGTGGGGTGAGAGGGATGGTAGTGCTGGTGCTGCTGGTGTTGGTTGCATTTGAAATTCCAGTATTAAAGTTATGACCACTTGTAGCAGCAGCAGCGGTGGTGGTGGTCATGAATTGAGATTGAATCAATGCAATAATTTTAGTGACTGTTGGATGTTGTACTGATGAGATTTGGTGTAATTGTTTTAACAAGTGTTGAATGAGGAGTGGATTCATGGATTTTACACTGGATGGATTTTGTAAAATGGTGGTAATGATTTGATTGTAATTCATGGATATGGGATGATTGGATGACAATACCATGTTCATATTATTATTGTTGATATTATTATTATTATTGGTATTGTTAATATTATTGTTAATATTATTGTTAATATTGTTATTGTTAATATTGTTATTATTGATAGAGACGGATGGATTTGAAATGGGTGGATTTGTTGTTGTTGTGGATAAGTGGGATGGATTCGTTGGAGTCATCCTCGAAGAAGAAGATGATGGAGTGGTTGGAGTGCATGAACGTGTAAACATGTTGGTTCCGTGATGATGATGAAGCGTAGGAGGAGGCATCATGTTGGAAGCTGATGAAGTGTTGGTAGTACTAGTAGTACTATTTGTAGAGGGAGTTCCTGTGCTGTTAATGATCTTATTGGAAGTTGGTGTTATCTTGCCGTTATTATTATTATTTGTGGTGTTATTGTTCGTCGTTTGGACAACAGTGTTTGTGGTCGTCGTCGTCGTCGATGAAGAAGAAGGAATACCCGTGAGAAGTGCAGTGAAAGAGGTTGTTGTTGTTGGAGATGATGTTCCTACGACTACAGCTTTCGTAGGAGGAGACGGTGAGGAGAGTGATGATTGTGGTGTTGTTGGTATGGTGTTGGTGTGTTGTTGTTGTTGTTGTTGTGATAATTGATTCAACAAGAGATGATATAATTGTTGTTGTTGTTGTGAAGTATTATTGGTAGCGGTAGTAGTAGTATGGAGTAGCATTGATTGTTGTTGTGAATTCCCGTTCATCATAGAGTGGTGGTGGTGGTGTGATGAATGTTGTTGTTCTTGTTCTTGTGTGTTGTTCTCCGTGGAAGTCAACGTGGTCGAGGTCATCATTTTGTTTGATGATGGATTCGCTTGAAGGCAGTGATTCATGAGTGATGAAGGGCTCATGGTGAGTTGGGAATAAATATATATTTTGTCTTGATTGTTCTATTGGTAAATTATTATCGATACTGTTGTGTTGGTGGTGAGCGATTGGGATTCTTATGGATGTCGCTCGAGCGAGAGAAGATTCGTTTGAAAAAGTTCAGAATATTCTTTGATACGAACAGGGAGAGTATTGATTCTTTTGGCTATATTCACAACAGTACTCGCGAAAGCTCTCGAAAATATTTTCAAATTGTGGATGGATTGACACCAAAAAGCTTCACTGATGAATGATGATATCAATGATTTCGCAATCTTGGTTGAAGCAGCTGGCTCTCAAGTTGCTTTTGTTTTTGATGTTGTGACAAAAACAAATACTTGTTTGACAATGACAAAAACATGTCAAAGATAGGTTCAATTAGGAATTTAATGGAAGGAAATGGCAATGTTCTTGCAACGAAGGTGTTTATGCAGAGAGCACTTCACAGCTTCAAATGAAAGATACAGACGACGTCAATAACATTGGTAACATAAAGACCATGTGTTGGAAAAAAGATGCAGTGAGTTCATCAAAAAATTTAAATTCTTTGCACGTCAAACAACTTGTATTTTAACCATGTAATCAAACAATTAGTTAAATAATTATTAATATTAAAGCTTCTTATTATCATGTTTGATTACATGGAGACGAAAGCACCCAATTTCCCTCATCGCCAAAAAAAAATGAAAAAGTCTCACTCGGATCAACACTTCCATCCTTCGACTTCAGCCTCATCATCGGGAGCAAGACGAGCAGATAGTATGATTCCACTGGGATCTACCACTCAACAACCACAACCAATAATATCCAATCCAATGATCAATCCACAAAATCCTCCTTCATCGTACCCAAACATCCAACCAAGAACTAGTAATTTATTACCTCCAACTCATCCACAACAAGTAAATCCATTTGATCATCATCCACAACAACAAGTGAATCTCCCAGCATCAGGAGCAGTACCCTCTAATGTATCTAATCCTTTTCTACACCAATCCGTACAACAATATAATACTTTTTATGTTGCTCCGGGATCGACTGGAAGTTCTCATGGCATGGTTTCACGATCTAGTGATTCTTCATTACAGTCAGGAGGCTATCCGATGATGACTCAATCCAATACCACCACCAATGGATCATTTTCAATCCAAAACGCAATGAATTTATTTAATAGTACCGTTACAAAATATGCTAATCTAGTACAATTAGCAAATAATGATGACAGAAAAAGAGCACTGAAAGCTGTGAATGGTAAGTTATTTGTCATGTTCAATAATTATTTTAATTGAAATCAATTCTATAATCATTGTAAATCTTTAACATATTACCACTCATATTATTTTTGATAATAACAGACTGTGAAGATATTGTTACTCAAGTTTTGGAATATCACAATTTGAATAATCACAAAAATAAGGAAATGTTGTTAACAGCGTGTTTGGATCAAATGTATTTACTTTTCCAATCTTCTCAGCAGCAACAAAATGATTTGAGATATATCTATGTTAGCATTTCGTATCTAGCTAAGAAACATGTTGAAGTATTCAACACTGAGGAAATCAAACAAAGACTTTTAGGTTATTTATTCCTGACAAACAAACATTTTGGAACACATTCTAATGCTCCTTCGGGAACCAATCCATCATCTACTACAACCAGTGGCACAACGAGTGGTATTGGAGCAGCTGCTGGAGGAGGTTTGGTAACTAGTTCTCAAAGTAGTACTACTTCTGGCACTCAAAGTACAACCTCTGTGAATACTGCAGTGATGAAAAAGGGAACCTATCTATGTTTGTTGTGCTGTGATATTTTGTACAAACTTTATCATGGAGTGGAACCATCGGATTCAACTCTTGGAGAATTCAATGCAAGTAGTACAACAACACAAATGGCTCATCAGTCGACAGATGTTTCTCCAAAATTCAACATTCAAAAATCTCAGAATTCCGTGTTGGGTGTGAGTGAATGGAGTTTAGATCTTATTTGTGCTCTGCTTAATGATAGTTTAGAAGATCGAATCTGGTGTGAACATGAATATGCAAAAGATTTTGTGGATTCCATATTAACTGGTGTTCGAGATTTAGATTCTACTCCAGTTCTCAATGACGTTGAATCTCAATCGGTACCATGCCGATACAATGATCCATATACACTTGCAAGAGTGAAGGAAATTATTGTTTCATTTGTGGATCAATTCCGAAATAATACTTCAAAAAAGAGAATTGAAAATATCATTAGATTTTGCATTTACTGTTTGAAAGTGAGAGAAGTGAGAAGTTATGCAGCAAGATCTATGGAATCATGGCTTGGTAGCTCCAATGTTATAGTTGTCAAGTATGCAAAAGAATTACTTCAAAGAATGACTCTTTACATTCGAGAAGATGTTCCTGATTTGTTTAATGAAGGAGATAAGTTTGCATTTGAGAGTATTGTAAATATGAAATTGAAACCAGCAAATATTTCTACTCAAGTAGATGCTGTCTGTGGAATTGTGAAAAACAATATTGGATATCCAGTATTGGCTCTAAGAAAATTTTTGAATATTGAAGCTCAACCTCATCATAAGGGCAGCAACACATTCAAAAATTTACTAAGTGTATTCAAAGCTATTCCTTCGTATCGAGAACGACAATTAGGATACACTTTGCAAGAAATGGTTGCTACAGGAGATGCTGAATATTTTAAGAATTTTAAATTATTGACTCGAAAGATTATCAAACATTGTTACAATGTACAGAATGTGGCATCCATGGCACTCTCTCATCCACCGCCCTTGTCTCATGCGACGATTGGTTCCACTAACACTACTAACACCATCAATATCAACAACACCTCCTCCATCACTTCTACACAGCAGGCAACAACAACAAGTTCATCCATGACCTCCTCTCTCTTTGATTTTGTCGATTTATGCTCGAGTTTATTCTCTCCACGTGAACAAATGAAACAACAACCCTTTACCACACGTAAACGATGGATTCATAACTTATTTGAATTGGTCCGAACCATTATTATTACCATTGTCATTTTACATACCTCTAAAGAAATTGAAGATCAAGAGTTAAGATTCAAAATTGCAACCATTCAAAAAGATGCCATCGAATGGTGCAAAAATGTATTACCTCAATACTTACCAGAACTTCCCAATCGCCAAGAAGAATATTTTAATTATGTGAGAGGTTTTCTATTCTTTGACTATCAATCGTTTAATGATGTGAATGTATTGCAAACAGTATTGGGAGAAGTTCCACCCAATCCAACAGCTGCATTTGAACAAGTACGATATTGGTTCGATGAATTACCATGTGAAGAAATGACCACCATTCATGTTCAACAAATGGCTCTCTATGATAATTTACTGAAATATGCAGATGCTATTTTTGTCGTACAGAGTTGCGTGTTTCGAGGCGCCAAATTGAGAAATCGATTAATTTCTCTCAAGCAACAACAATTATCTCAAGCAGCAACCATGGGCAACAAACCATCCTTGGTCGTAACAACATCACCCGTTCTCCTAAAACATTGCTTTCCAGTCTCTACCTTTGAAGTCATTCAAAATTTATTAGATTTATGCAAATTTAATGCACTGCCACAAGTGATGGATGAAAAGATACCTTTTCGAGATGAAATTGTATTGAGAATGTGGTACTGGAATGCAGTTCTAATTGGTGTTATTATCATTGCACTGAATCCAAACACATTGGCTGAATTTGCATTGAATACGAACACTCCATATCCGACATTTCGAACCATTCTGGAACGCATGTTGAAGAATCAATTACCATTAATGGAATATGAAACCGAAAGCGAACAATTACAGAGAGAAGAAAGAGATTGTATTGAACGACATATTCGAAAGATTATTCAAATTCAAAATGAACGTTCCATTGAACCAAAAAGATTCGAAAACGATTCCGTACAAACATGGATGGACACATTTATGATTCATGAGAAGGCTCAACTTGGTTCAAGAGAACGAAGAGTCATGCCCATTTCACTTCAAAGAGAGTTAAGAAGATACGAATCTGAATATCAATTGGGTCGATCATTGAGAGCATGTAGACAACCTGATTTCTTCATGCAAATGATCCAAAGAGAACCTTCACCAAGTCATGCATTGTCTTGGATTGATGGAATTATTCAAACCAGTCAAGAAGAAGCAATTTGTACCATTCATGTACTTCCACCACCTGTGTTGTGTGAATATTTAATTTCCATCTTTAAGAGTGGTAATAATATTCAAAGTGGTATGGCTAGTAGTATGGCTAGTAGTATGGCTAGTAGTAGTAGTGATGGTTTCACGAGTGCAGTTGCTGCTACCAATCAAACCAATCAAACCAACTTTTCACAACAAGTACTGATCAATCAAATCATTGATCGATTAAGATATTATTTGAAAGGCTCCTCTGAGAATGACAGTTTAGACGTCTTCTATTTCTTTTTGAGAAAATTGGCTCACGAGGATGTTACTGAAAGAAAATTAGCTCAATTCTCTCTCAAGAAATTATTTATGGATTCAACCACTCAATGGAATGCTGATGGATTTGATTGGATTGATGAAATTCGTTCATTGACTTACTTTTCAAAATGCTACAACATACTTTGGGAAACTTTTAGCAAATTAATTCTCTTTGAAGCAGATATCAAATTTGTGAGCACTTTTACAGATTTTATTTATAGTAACAACATTGCACCTAGCCTTGACATTGCATATGTTCTCTCTACACTCTTAACTCAACGCAAATACTTGAGCGAAAAACTCTTCTCAACCAATTATAGAAAGATTAGCGAAAAAGCACAACAAATTTTTTATTATGGATTGCGATGGATTGAAGAGCATCAAGAATATTTCCAATCGAATGACCAAGAGCCTCATATTATCATTTATAGGAATGGCAGGGGCTTTGAAGCAAGTGATCAAGTAGACACTGACTCAACACCACCATTACGAATGAAGCCGTTATTTCTTGAAGGAGTTACTTCATTCATGTCGATCATTTACTCGAGAAACAACCAACATTTACTAGAAGAGGTTCCAGAATTCTTGGGTTATATGATGACTTTATTCTCCAAAAGTGCATTCTATGTTTCAACCTTAGAACCTGAAAACAAATATCCTCTCATTTCTAGAGAAATTGCTTTGAGCTGGATGCAATCCGATTTAGTTTCACTCATAGATGATGCTGCGCAAGTATTACCCTATGAAGAATTATTGCAATTACTCGAGTCTGAATACATTGTCCGAGAATATGCAGCGGGACGTATTTATGCACAATTTTTGCATTGCTCTGAAGAGAATATTTTACATGTACTCAATAATATTATTCAATCCAGAATGATGGAGATGACGACTACGACGATGACGACTGCGACTTCGACTACTACAACAACAACCATGGATGGAGACTCTACTCATCATCTATTTGCTGCTAACTGTGAGTTCTTGATGAATATTCAGAATTTCTTGATGATGTCCATTCATGCCAACAGAAATAGAGAATACATTCATGTACAACAGAAACTCGTTAACTGTATCAGATCCTTCTATAGCCAAATTGGAAATGATGCATCCATGACGAATTATAATGATGACTTTACACTTTCTCAAGATTTATCATTTGATGCCTATGCCAATATGGAACAAGTTGAAATTGCACAAAATTCAATGCTCACTCAAGAAGATGATATCAGCATTGAACAAATAAGAGGATATTCTGATGAATCTACCAAATCATTCCTCTACTCGAATAATCTATGCGATATCATTCATCCTAATCAACGAGAAGAAATGATTACCTCGATTTTGAACTTTGTAAATTGCGTTGAGAATATTGATGATGCATCTCGAAATGATCACATTCACTTGTTATCTTCATTATCTGAAGAAATTTTATTATTTTTACAAGATGATGAAACGCAGCATGAACCTTATGGATTTGTATTGTTTGCTTTATTAACTCTCTCATTGCATTATTCACTTCTCAACAAGACTGGAAAAGAGAATTATTTGAAACTCATGAAATGGTGTCTAGAACGATCTGAAAAGAATCTTTCGACCATTCTACATTCTATTATTTATTCATATACTCACCATATCTTGTCATTTTCATCCATTCAGATTAACAATCAATTATTAGCACAATTTGTAAAGAACATGGATGATATTTCTCTCTATCAGTACAGTCAAGAAATGAATAAGAATTTCAAAGCATTTGAAGAGGGTTGGAATCAGAAGGATGATGAACACACTGAAATGACATGGTTCTTGTGTCGATTGTTGGATTTGGGATCTGCAGTCACTGAATTTGTGATTCAATATATTGTAGATCATTCCATCCATACGAGAGATGTCGAATTTGGAATGAAACGATTGTTGAAAATATTTTCAAACATTATTCATGACAAGTTAACGAATAACAGGAATGGTGGTAGTATATCTTTTCACTCCCAAGAATTACAACTCAATTTATTGAGTGGACTTGTATTGGATTGCATTTCTCAAAAAGATCCATCCATATTTGATAGTGTTACTAGTTCATTGATATTTGTGAGAGGTGAATATTTCAATACTAGAAATTATTTATCCACATGTTTGATGAGTTCAATGATCCATTATAGTTCGAGAAGAGAATTAACCACCATCTTGGAAAAGGTATATCATTTATTCTCATCCAAAGAGAATTCAACAAGATTGAGTGAAACACGCTATAGTCCTCTCTTTTCTCAATCATTGTTGAGTTTCATACAAGCCTATCGATCTACAGTTCAAGCCAGTGATGATATTTACACGAATAGTCGACTCAAATTACCCATTGTTTTGAATTCTGAAATTTATCCACTTGTAATTTCTTGTGTGTTAGATTTAATGGAACAAATTCATGAAAATTTACTTTTACAACAACCATCATCATTATCATCATTACTATCATCATTACCATCATCATTACCATCATCATCATTACTATCATCATCACTACACGAGTCATCATCTTTTACTCTCATTCGACAAGATGTGCATCATCATCCATTAAGAAATACTGAAAATGCCTTTGATATAGTCCTATTAACCATGCTCAGTCAAAATCCATATTCAGATTATTTAAGTTTATTCCTTGATATCATGTCTAGTCAAAGTGATCGTGTCGGAGATTTATTTGTGAAATTCATTTTAGACAAGTATGGATTGCAACCAAAAACAAAAAGTCTCTTGAGATGGATGTACTGTTGTTTCCCAACACAAATTTCAAATGAATTACAGAGAAGAGGCCTTTCTGAAAGTGATAGGAATGGAATTCTTTCTCGTTTGGTTTCAAACAAAGTATTGAGAAAGAATATGACGACAAGTTTGGATGCCATGCTTCACAGATTAGGACATTTATTATCCTTTTATTCATATTCTGAAAGTAACATGGAAATTTCTAACTTTGCATTTTCAATTTTCAGACAAATTGCATTTCTATATCCATATCTAGTGATTCGATATTTAGACAACATTCTCTCGTTAATTGAAACGAATTTCACATCAAACAAAACATCAAGCCAAGAAGAAATGAAACCAGTACTTCGAATTAGTACTCAAATTCTTGCCATATTAGATGCATTGAGACCTCACATTTTCAATTTTAGAGAAATTCTGTTAGATGAGGTGTTGGATGTTTATTTTGTGATTTTGAATCAATCTCTTCTTGTTGCTCGTAATGATCAACATGCCTATGTTGAATTTGTTTCAAAATTTATTGATTTTATTTGTAATTATATTTTATATTTAATGGAAGAAACCTCCAAGAAGAATCAAATGCAACCCGTGGTGGAGCAATTGAACTTTTTACTTTTTCAAAAAGATTTATTAAGCAAGGTTCAAGAAATATTTCCAGAAATTTCCAAAATCAAATTGTTGCTCTCTATTATTCAACAATTGAGTGCTTTACGAGATGTAGTGGTTGTATCCAGTGATCATCATGATTCAACAACGAGTGCCATCAAGTCTCACAATGGAGATGATCACGCACTCCTTCTTGTGAATAAGAAACATTTCACCATGTTACCTTTGAGTGATGAAGAAATATTTGAAATGAGATTGAGATTACATTATACACAATTCTTAACAAGTAGTGGTGGTCATGGTGGTTATGATTCATCTGCATCACTTCATTATGGTGGTAGTAGTGCTGGTGGTAGTAGTGGTGGTAGCAGTATATTTGCTTCTCATTTAACCTTTATGAATGGTGGTCATTCACAACATCAACAACAACAACAACACTTGCTAACCTCTTCTCCTCCTCGTCATCAACAACACACTGCAACGACAACGACAACTACAAATACTGATTCATCTTTTTCATCGACTATTTCACCAATATTCTTTGCAGAATATTCATCAAATGCTCACTACAATGCCTATCAATTGAAAACTAGAAATCGAACACTGATGGATACCTTGACAGAAATTGATACCATTTCTCAATATGAACCAGGTGTTATCATTCATTTTGTTCCACAATTATTAGATCTTTCTATTCAAGCAAAGAACAATCGACAAGTGATGGAAATTGCCTATCAATTACTTGTTCGAGTATTGCAACACGATTCTAAACAATTTTCTAAAATCATTCCATTCTATTTGGATACACTTTTGCATGATCATTCCAATGTAAGAGAAATGGCAATCAAATATGCCTATGATTTATTCCCATTTTGCAATACGAATGAATCGAAACAATTGTTATTAGAGAGATTATTTGTTATTGCTGAGAAGGAACCACCACGAGTGTTGCATTCCTATCTAAGTCCTACTCTTTCTCAAACGGCGATGAGAACTCTAACCAAGATTATTGACATGTTGATTAAGATTAACTAGAGAGATGTTTTCGAATTGTTGTTGATGTTGTTGTGAATTAATGTTGTGAATTAAAAAGGAATAGGATTCATGAGAATGGTGTTCCATATTGTATTTTGTTCTTGTTGCTTCTGACAGACTTGGGACTCGAGTGAGGTTCAACCACATTTGGATCAATTGATTGTAAAATGAAATCATGAATCATCAATCACATGTTTGCGCCATGCATGTAGTACTATGGTATTATAATACATTAGTAAATTACGATATTTTATACAACGCTTAAAAACAAATGAAGCAATCATTGGTAACAGTTGCACTCCTTCTTGTATTTCTCATCGTGTCAGTAGTGTATGCCAATGACAGACCAAGAATTTTCAATCAGGTGTCTGGTGAGAGAGAAATCAGAAGAGGTATTCGAGATGTCATGATTGCAAAGAGGGTGGAACGAAGAATTGAAGAGACAAAAAAAGGTGTAAAACCTACTGGTACTACTAGCAACAACAACAAGGCTTCTTCTTCTTCTATCAACCAATCATTAAGAGATTCTTTTATTCAAAAGGTGGTCCAACAACAATTGCAGGAATCAGCACCAACAGCACCAGCCTCACCCTCAGCCATCGCTCCAAGAAGACCCTCTAAAAAGAACAACACCCTTAGCAACACTCTCACCTACAATGACATGAGCTTGTTACGAGAAAAGAGAAGAAAATTGAGAGCGAAACGAAGATTGGAAAGAGAGAATCGAAGAATGAAACAAGCGCAAGAGAATCCTTTCCAAGGCGTCCAATCACCCTCTCCCAAACAATTAAGAAGAGAAAAGATTCGTCTCGCAAGAGAGAAGAAACGTATCGCACGTGAAGAGGAGAGAGGTTTGAGAGTTGGTGTTGAGCCAGTGAGTGATGAAGAGTTGGAAAGAGTTGCAAAGCGTGCAAGAAGAAAGAAGCAACAATCGAGAAAGAAACTCGATTCAAGAGTTAGGATGGGTGGTGTTCATACAAGAACCACCCAATCGGGTAACATTGAAATTGTCATTCATTTACCAAAAGGAAAGAAACCAAGAACTTTGAGAAATCTTTAAGGTATCTTTACAAAATATGTGGTATTTGCGATTTTTTTGGAATTCTCTTTTTGAATATTAATAAATAACACCTTTCAAAAGCATGGAGAAGATTTTCCATAACCATTGTACGTTTTCAAATTTGAAATGTTGCCATTGCTCCACATCATGCTTTATGCTGTACATGACTCAAATAAGCATTCCATAATATTGAAACACTATTCACAAACAATACTCGATATTGTAATGGTACTAGAGTGAAATTTAACATTTGAACCGCTGGCCAAATATACCAATTGACAATCAATGTTGGCCACATGTCTTGTTTCATCTTTTCAAGAATGGAATCAAAGCTTTTACCTTCAATAGTACCCATATATGCTAAAAATTGAAATAAGGCAAAAGGAGCAAATATGGTTTGATCGACGAACATTTGTCTTGCAGCATTGAGAGTTCTTTCTGTTTTTGAAAGAATATACCCGACAGGATACTTTTTAGCAACAAAACGATCCAAGAATTTGTACCACAAGTGAAGTGTTGGACCAATTAAAACGATACCAAAGCTTGCCATTTTCAAAGTTCTCACATAATCCAAAGTGAAAGAGGTTGTTGATGTGGTTGTATTGGATGATGATGAAGGATGTTTATGATGATCATGTTCAAGAGTTTGAGTGAGAACATCTCCCAATCCGACCAGAATGGACGATGAGACGGATTTGGTGAGAATGGGTCTCGTCTCTAACATGTTTAGATACCATCGGGAGAATCGAGCAAACATTTTTCACGGTAATGTGTGTGTATTGATTGAATTTAAATAGATCCACAATGTTTAATAATGTGAAAGATGTGCACAGCAGCACAAAAATTGTGTTTTTGAATTGAATCCGAGACGTTCGGAACCTTGCAATTCGATGATGACTTAAATTTTTTAAATTAAAAAATTGAATATTACCTTCTCGGACATTGTCATCTTTTTCAATTACACAAATCCGACGGTAATACTACTACAATTACTTGATTGATTTGGAATTGTTGTGAAACTCCTCCAAATTCGTAAATCTACCGAAAATGTCAACTCCAATTGATTTTTATAAATTTGAAGGAGATGAAGAATTTCTTTTGAAAATGATACAAAAAGAAATTTATTCCAAGAAGGAGAGAGAACATGCAGAACAAGAGTTTTATAATCACGTCGAAAATAATTTATTTAATATTTTAAATTTAATTACTAAAAATATGAATATTTCGGAATTGGGAAAATTAGACTCTCGAGATTTGTTGAAACTCATCGAGAAGTATATCAATGAAGATCATAGAAATGAAGAAAATTGAATGCGTCCAAATTCAATGATATTCGATCGTCATTATTGAAAAATGTCATTTCGTGGAAGAATTCTGGCAGACCGCAACACAAATAACATTACACCTAGAAGGGGATGTGAGGCAAAAAGACTCTGATGATCCTTTGAATGATTTGATCGTGTTCTGATATTGACAATGTCATCTTTGAAGAGCTTGTTCATCACCATTGAAACAACAATAAACAAGAATTCATTAAAGTTGTATGGAAACACTTTTCGCAGTCATTAAAGGTGTATGGAAAACCAAACCAAAACACATACAACCACAAAAAATGAAAAAACAAGCCTCATCATCATCAACGCAAGAAGACAACACCTATCAAGTCACATGGGAGGATCAAAAGAAAATTAATACATTCAGTAGAATCATCCTACGATTCAATGAATTGGAAAAGGAGATTTCCGATTTAAAAGAAGAAACAGCCAAATTGAATGATGCCTCTGATGAAATTTTTATTTCTGATAATATTAGTTATGTAGTTGGAGAATTGTTTGTAGAAGTGAATAGTGATCAGGCTGAAAAACTGTTGGAGGCTCGGAAAGAACAAGTAAAAAGAGAATTGAAGGAGAAACAACGAGAATTTAAAGAAATTGAAACCAAGATGAAGGAATTGAAAGCTAATCTTTATGCAAAGTTTGGTTCAAACATTAATTTAGAGGAAAGAGACAAGTAATTACACTTTTCCGATGTTTTAAATCCATACCATAGTAAACAAGAACTCATTTCAAAACTGTCATGTTATTATGGATTTGACATGGGAGTCAGGGCTCCCCACGTGGGGAGGTTAACCTGGCACTTGTGCCAGACCCTTTTTCGATAGACACAGACGCAGATTCGCATCTTAAAAAATATTTACAAACAACGCGCCTTAGTTTTGAATACAACATGTCAAGAAAAAGAGACGGCAACGCAAGAACAAAGTTTCTTCTATTCAAAGTGGTGAACAAGTACCAGGTTCAATAAGCTACGGTACAAACGATGATCAAACCAACAAGAATTCGTTGCATAATTCCAATTCTAAAAATGTGAACGCATCACCACATGACCGATCCAAAAAGAAACGTGCTGGTGCTGGTAATAGCTCGACCCGTAACCAAAGTCCTCATCCAGGATTGGTTTCTTCCATTCCACCACAAGTGTCTCACAATAAGGTGAATGGAGAGGCTACAATCTGCATGGACAAGTCCTACACAAAAAAATCATCTGTACATGAAATCTGTACACAACAGATTTCAAGCATGTCGAATTCGCATTGTGGATCCTTCAACGGAGATTCACACTTTGAAATGAAAAAGCAGTTACTGAATGAAACTACACGTCGTGTCCTTTCCCTCTTAAAAGAGAGAGGAATTGAAAAACGGGAAGAAAAATATCAAATTCTCTGTGAAGAAGCCTATGATCACTTACCAAAAGTGAATTCTGAAATCGAATTACTTGATGGATTTCGAAAAAGCTTTGAATTAGAAATGGAAAAGTGTGCGTTGAGAGATCTCTCACAGACAAGCCTTCAAAAATTGAAACAAAAACTCGTCAAAGAGGAACATCGAGCTCTCAATAGTCTTCTTCCCATATATTCTAAAAGACATGAAATTTTGAAACAACTCGAACAACATGATGTCATTATTTGTAGTTGTTCAACAGCCACTGGAAAGTCCACTCAAATTCCTCAATATCTCTATGAAGCAGGATACTCCAAAATTGTTTGTACTCAACCAAGAAAGGTGAGTACATTCAGTTTGGCTCAACGAGTATTAGAAGAGACCAAGAATGATCGACAGGACCTGTATGTCGGTTATCGAACCAGCACTGCTTTCAAATTTAAAAGATCTCATCCTTCGAGTAATAGTAGTAGCATCAGCAGCATTGTTTATGTAACAGATCGAATTTTACTCAATGAGTATCAGAAAGATCCTCTACTCCTCTTATATCAAGCCATCTTGGTGGATGAAGTTCATGAACGATCTTCCTACACTGATATTTTAATATCCTTATTGAAAATTTGTGTCCACAAGAGAAGACAATTCACACCTCAACATCCTTTGAAAATTATTTTAAGTTCAGCCACATTACAAACAGAACTCTTTTCTAATTTTTTTAATTGTCCTGTGGTGCACTTGTCGTACGAAATGTATCCTGTCCTTGAATTCTATCAACCTCAAAGACCAAAAAATTATGAACAAGCAATACTCGAAATTGTGTTAGATATTGTTCTCACCAATCGACATGAAGGAGATATATTGGTATTTTTGGCTAGTCCAGAAGAAATTGACAAGTGTTGCAGAAAAACAAGACAAGTATTGAATTCTTGTGCTGTGTTTCCACTGTATGGAAAGATGAATGAAAAAGATATTCATGCTGTTTTTGAACACAATGAAAAAAGAAAAATAATTTATTCCACCAATATTGCAGAAACAGCTGTTACTATACATGGTGTGAGAATTGTGATTGATTCTGGAGTTGTAAAGGAAAGAATTTATGATCATGAAAAGAATATGAGTATTCTTAAAATCTCTCCAATTAGTCAAAGTAGTGCAACTCAAAGAAAAGGTCGTGCAGGTCGATGTGACTCTGGAGTGTGCTATCGTTTATACTCTAAAAGTGAATTTTATCAAATGAAACTGTTCACAGAACCAGAAATGGCACGATCTCATTGGGGAATGTCCATCTTACAAATTCTATCGAGACACAACCACACACAACGTTTTCCAAACTCAAGTATTGGAATGAGCATGGAGATTTATTGACCTTGTTTCATGTATTTTCAGAGTTTCGTTCTAAAAAAAATCATGAAGAGAAGGATGAGTGGTGTGAGGAGAATCACATCGATCGGAAGGCTTTGAAAATTGCAGAATGAAATCAACTCATCATCAAATGATGAACGAGTTAGCGTTGGCCAGCAAGAGAGTTAAAAAACCATTGGTGGTTGAGGTGCCAACTCTCATCACTGAATATTTGGAATATCATGCTGATGTTATATCAGATTTGGAATCTCAAATTGGTTATGTTATTCAGATAGATCAATCTCAAACACCTTCCATTGTTGTTCATGTTACTGATGAGGATCGTAATTCTGTGAGTCAGAAAATTCATCAACATGTTGAAATTGCCAAGAAGAGAGCTGTAAATGCACTCTATGAATACACTATTTGTCAGAGAGGCGCAATAGGTATGATTGGCAAAGGTATGAAAGTGATGGGCGACATTATATTCCCTTCTCAATATAATAGGATCAATATTTACTCTACAAAATGCAAGACAGATGCTGAATTGAGGAATATTTTCTCTCCTTATGGAAAAATATTAGAATGCCAACTCTTTGCAACATTTAGAAACAACCATTCTTCGAATGGTAACAATGGATTTGTAATTTTTGAAACATACAACCAAGCAAACAGAGCCTATAACGAACTACAGCATGTAGATATGAACATGGTTCCAGCAATTTCCAACGAACGTCAGGGATTCGCTTCCAATAGCTTGATTCGTTTTAAGTGCTCTGTTGGAACTGGATCTGGAATATGTAAAATTACGATTGACCGAAAAAACGACATACGAAGAAATGCAACACTTATTTCCAACAGCTTAAATAGAAGATTGGGCGTACGTGTAACTTCAATGTCGTATTTGAATGCCAATGCTGGAACCACGTTAATAATGAAGATTGTCGACACCACATTGGATGATATGGCTGTCAAACAAGCACTCAAGAAGGATAGAGTCCACTTTATTTCTGTTGAAATTGAAAGACACGTGGAAGAGGACACCGTTGAAACGGCTTTAGCATCAATTATTTCCACAATGCAAAGCTATGGAGACATTGAACTGACTGAATGTTTTCCAAATGAAACGGCATATCAGCTCTGTGGGTTTGTTAAATTTAAGGAGTATCATATTGCTTCACAGGTGGTTGAAGAACTTGACGGTATTCCATTCTTAAGCGGCTATCTTTGGATGAAACATCAACTCAGTGAAAGTATTCAATTTCCCGCTAGTATTTACACTGTTGATTATCTGAAAAATGAAATTGATCTCTTAATCGAGAAGATCAACGACAATACCGGCTGTCACGTTCAGATAAAGGACCTTACAAGAAAACACAATACAGGAAATAATAAGAAGATCTTCAAAATCAGAGCAACAAATCATACCTCGTTAAAGAAAGCAAAAATTATGGCAGAAAAACTATTGCTACCACAACAGATGAAGCTTGACTTTAAAACATTTAGTTTTGCTCAAAATCATCGGATCAAGTTTGAATTCATCGAGCGTGAAGAACGTGTGAAGTTTTCATTGGACAGCAGAGAAAAAACAGTATCTATATATGGCAAAAAATCCCATACTGAAAGAGCTAGACAGAAAATGATGATAGTAATTGGAGATAGATCACAACGACACACTATTCCTCTGAAATATGTGAAAGCTATTGTAGGAGAAACATTTAAAGAATTGCAACAGAGATATAAGGGAGATATAACATTTGACTTTCGAACAAGATCTATTACAATTAATTCTACCGCTTTTGAAATTGAAAAATTCAAAATTGAAATTCGAGAATTAACAGAAGAGTATGAGCTAAGAGTATTAGGTAGCAATTTCTCTCACACAGAAGAATGCTCCATTTGCATGGAAAATATCACCTCTCCATATGTGATGATTAGTTGTGGGCATAAAGTGTGCAACCCATGCCTATCGTTCCAAATACAAAATCAAAGTTTTGAGTGTCCCGTGTGTAGCGAGCTATTGACAGTGCCAGAAATTCAGTTAAAAATTTCAGATCACTCACAATTTGATTCGATGTGTGGACGAGCAGTGGAAAAGCATTTACAAAATCACTCGACATTGTACAGACATTGTCCCAAACCTAGTTGCAGCGATGTACTGAAAATAGCGAAGGATAAGGCATTTTGTTATTCATGTAACTTGGAGTATTGCCCGAAATGCGACAGAGAATCACACCCAGGTGAATCGTGCTCAGAATCAGATGTAAACAAAAAGTGGATTGAAGCACATACAAAGAAATGCCCAAAGTGCTCAAAACCCGTAGAGAAATCAGCTGGTTGCAATCACATGACTTGTTTGTGTGGTGCTCACTTTTGTTGGCTATGTTGTGCATGCTTTGAAAACGATGATCTCACCTACAGACACCTTAGAGCAGTTCATGGAGGTTACGACAACCAGCCTCAGCCACAACAACCACAACCTCAAATTCCAATACCACAACAGCCACAACAGCCACAACAGCCACAACAGCCACAACCTCCACAGAGACAGGAGCCTCCTGTACAACGTCCAATGGTTGTTCAGCCGCCTCCCCTTGCGCAACCCCCTCCCGCTCGTAATAACCCACCACAGCTTCCTAACCAAGATGACCAAGTTCAGCAAAGACAAGGCATATTACAAAACTGCTCAATAATGTAACTCGATGACAGAGATTTTTTCCTTAATAATCACTCAAAAAAATTATTTATTGCTCTTTACACAACTTTTCTAACTTCTAGCGGAAGATTTGTGGATTCTGCTCTAAATTCAAAATCGCCCAAGGACCCTGAAAAGTTGGACAACACTACAGTGAGAGGAAATAAAGCATCTGTCTTTTGTATGTGTGTCAATTCTTGACTACTTATTTTGCACATTGCAAAACACCTTCGGTAATTACCGCTACTGGCAACCATAATCTCTTTTGCAGGTAAGAGTATTGGTTGTCCTTGATTCGAGAATACCATAATATTGATATCTAAAGGATGAGCTGTCGAGCAACTGAATCTGAGATTGGTCTTATCAGCTCCTGTGACGTTCACTGGGCTTGTTCGCGAAGTTGGAGAAACGCTGAGGGATGACGAAGAAGGCGCAGAAACAACATACTGAGGATTGAGGCGATAAGTAGAAATTTGATTGCAACTTCCTCCACATGTTGTGGGTGTCCATTGATCTCTGTACGCCTTGAAGTATCGATAAGTACTAGGGATGGGTTCTAATGTACATGGAACTGTGGAATAACAGAAAAGGGAATATCTGATGGTTTGAATTTTCTCATGTTGTGACAAAACAATTCTGAAAATAGCATCTTGATCCTTGTTGAGAGTTTCAGAATTTGATAGACTCGATGATGGTCTTTTCTTCTTGTCGTTTGTGACCTTTTTCACAGCATCTTCAGAGTTCAAGCAAATTCTGTAATGAGGATCGTTACTATATCGTCCTTTGTGAATGAGCGTATTTTCATTATAGAAAACTCTGTCAATTCCTTGCTTATATACAGTTTCTCCTGATGCACTGCTTCCGCGATGAACATGAAAAGTTAGATAATCTCGATCACGTTCATCCAGTGATGTAAAGTGTTTTGTTAACATGATCCAAACGCTTCCCTTCCCTTGGAGTTTAAGTCGAAATTGAGGGTTGCCGTTCATGGTATGATGATCTGTTCCATCAAGACTGATTGGACCCACTCGATGATCCCAACAACTGTGACGAATTTCTGTATAAGGAAATAAATCTGGACTCCATGAAAAGTGTAAAGTTTGAAAATACTTCAATAAACTTTCATAATTCATCCAAAACACTCCATTATCATGTTGACCAGCTATGGTATTATCATAATCAAGCTCCTTTTTGAGTTGTGTTGTCCAAGATGCAAAATCATTGGGTGAATAAGGACCCTTCCATCGTTTACGAGTCCAAGGATTCTTCACTTTGATCAGTTTCTTGACACCTCCACTGCTTGGAGTGGTAGGAGACATGCCATTAAATACATTTTGAGACATGTTAAATGTTGGGCTTGTACCATTATTGGAAGAATTTGTTACTTTTACCTCTCTCACATCAAGAACAGCATAGGCATGATTGGCGTAAAGACCAAGCTGTTCCTCTGTTTGTTTTTCAAGATGGCCAGTAGAGATGGTAATTAGACATTTTCCAAGTTGAAAACCGTCATACATCCTTCTCCACAATAAATCCTTATCAAAATTGTTCATATTAGTAGAATTGTTGTTTGGATGGTTTGTAGCATTTCCATTAACCTGGAAGGTAAAACTTGTTGGACTTGTACATTGACCTCTAGAAATTTTAACCTCTTCAGGTATCCATCCAGTCAATGCATAGAGATCAATTCCTGAATTGGATCCTGGAAATTGATAACCACCATTCACTTTCATGTACGCCTTTTCCATCAGGCTCACCCAAAACTCTTCAGGATTTAATGAAAGAGAGCACAATAAATTTCCATGAGAATCTACTGGCAATCGATCATCAATAATCACTTTTCGTGCGACTCCATTCAAAAATATTTTGATGGAATACTTTCCAGAAGGATTGTAATACGGTTTGTTTGTTTTTGGATTTTGTGGAAAGATACTGTTCGTAATTAATTTCTTATTATACTTTCTTTCATAAAGAGCTGCCACACATAGACTTGCAACAAAGGAACAATCAGTGACCACATGAGACTGTACAATATTATCTTCGTTCACTTCATCCTTGTAAATTAATTGAGGAGAATTTTTAGAAGATCGTAAGGCAAGAATTTCATGAGGCCTCAGCCAACCATATAATTTGCTTCTTTGTTCTTTGGAAAGAGGTAAAACATGTTTGTTGGAATCGTCATGAAAATTAAGTTGAGTATCTACAAAGGGAAGGGGCAGATTGAAATTTTCATTCAAATCCAACTCATCATTCCAAGGATATAAAAGTAATCCAGATGCCATGACACTGGTGTATTTAAGAACTTCAATTTCTTCATCAGTGAGAGGTTTTAAAGGTGTTGGTTTTGGTGTTGATCCATTGACTGTTGTGCTTACTATGGCACGTTCTAAAATAGTGGTGGTACTGGTGGAATTTACAGAAAGTGATGAATAATTAGAGATGGTAGAAGTGCAACTGTTGTTGAGTATAATTCTAGGAGATGGAGACGTTGACGAGGAATTGTTAGGAACGGAAGGTATGGTGCTTGAAGAAAATGTTTGTGCAGTCAAAACGGAAAGGTGGCAAGTTGGTTTGGCTTGGTTGAAAATATCGGAAGAATTATTTCGTTTTGGAGAAGTGATTAATTCCGAATTGTTGTTTTTCTTCAGTGATTCTGCTTTTGAGAGAGCTGTTTTGACTTCTGACTGGAATGGAATTTTGTCTGATCATGTTGATGAATAATAATTGTTTGATGGAAATAATTAAATAGTCATCAATAAATTCCGACCTAATAAATATGTCACTTACAATTCCTGATCAATTCCAATCCATATTCAGCAGCTAACGTGTAATATTTTGTAGCGTCTTCAGTTTTTCCTTGCTGAGCACCAACTTCTGCAATTTTATCGCACAAGTAAAACAAATAATGAAGAGCAATTGGTTTAGAGAGAGAATTGTTGTTGGAATTAGAGTTCACGTTTGATTTCAATCGTTTTTCCAAATGTTCAGCCTTGTTGATGGCAAAAGTTAAGAGTTGGGTAATTTGAAAATGAATGTCCTTTTGATGTTGAGCGTTGAGAGATGAATTATTTTGAACTATTCATACGGTGATGAATATGGTGATGTTGTTGTTTAAATTCATTCATAGAATAATTTCAGAATTTAATTTTTCATCATTAACGGATTTTGATGATTCGGATATGAGACTAACCTACCTTGATTTCTCAGGTTCATAAATTTAGAAGCAAAGGCAATGTAGAGATCACATGCTTGTTTAAGATTGTCTTCGTCCTCACACTTTGATGCGTTCAGCACCAGCAACAAATCACTCTCCGAAACAAATAACTCCATTGCCAAAATTAATGCAAAGTTTGGTGAATATATTATACTCGGACAGTACTATCACCACTCAGAATATCCTTGTAGTTGAATAAATTTGAAATAATAACAATACGGTTTGACTCCCGATTCAAAAGACGGGAGCAATAAAAATCAACCTCCGTGTTTCGAAAATTTTTTGCTGGTGTTCCATGTTCATGTTGCGTGAACAGAGATTAAACTTCTTCCCGTGCGCTGTCAAACCTTTGTTAAATATTAAAAAACAAAACAACAACTCGATCCTCATAACAACACCAATCATGCAACCACCTCCACCGCCTTCCTCGTCAAGCATTGTACCTGTTCAACCAAGTTCATCCAGGTTAGCTCCTTCGGATCAAGAGCTCTCTTCCGCCATGACAAAATTAAAAAAACCATCCGCGCAGCACATTGTTGGGTTTGAGGAGCGCTATCAACAAGCTTTGAGAATGCAACAAAACGAAGATGAACACTCAGCTCACTTCAATAGAAGATTCTTTTTTGATGTGGAATCTCGTGAATGGACTCGATTTAATATGTCCCATTACCCCAAGATGATGAAAGAGATGAAGTCTTTTCCTGATCAATTAAAGATCGTATCACTCAATGTGTGGTTCGCGAATATTCTTCAAAACAAACGATATGAAGCTCAATTAGACTTTTTTGAACAGGTAAATCCCGATATCATTTGTCTGCAAGAAATGATTCCAAATTATATTGAAAACAACCTTCTCAAGAGAGACTTTGTTCGAAATAATTATATCATTTCCGATATTGATGGAACATCTGTGGATCCGTATGGAGTCATGGTGTTAGTGAAGAGATCGTTGCCCATTCTTGATATACGCATTACATCCTTGACCACAAGAATGGGAAGGAAATTCATTCACGTGGCCTTTGCTAAAGAGCCTATTACTGATATTACCTTAATGGAGAAGTACTTTGCTTCTGCTTCCAAAGGTGCCTACATCTCTCAATTAGAGACCATGATTCCATGCTTTGCAGTTATAGGAACAGTACATTTGGAATCGTTAGCATCCAAATCATCGAGAAAAACTCAACTGGAACAAATTCATCCAGTATTGGAACACTACTCATCGTCCTCTTTAAGAATGTTAATGGGAGATTTTAATTTTGACAGTGAATCGAAAGAAAATGAAAACTTAACAAGTGGAATATTTAAGGATTACACCGATGTTTGGTATTCATTGTACCCTCAACACGTTATTGAAGGAAAAACGTTTCCATACGGGCCCCACAGAAAAGGAGATCGTTTAGATCGAATGATGATCAAATCTACCATATTTTTACCACAGAAGATGGAGGTTTTTGGAAAACAACCTCTCCCATTGTCGAGTGAAGAACAAACCATGTTGAGAGAAAAATTCCACATGGAAAAGGTTTGCTTGAGTGATCATTATGGCATTTACTGCGAACTTCAACATTGTTAATATTATGAACCATTATGATTCATAATATTAAAACAAATTAAAACACGAAACAAAAAAATGCATGCTCCACACAATCAGCAACCCGAAAGACCAAACGAACACAACAACGATGACGACGACGCAGATGAAGAGTTGGAACGCCTCACCGATGAATACTACGATCGGATGTACAAGGAAAATGTCCACAAATATCTCAAAGAGCGAGAGGAATTTATGAAAGCACAAAAACAGCAACACACGGATGTCTACGAAAACTATGAGCCTTCGGAAAAGAAAACAAAAGAACACTAGTATTCAATAATTGTTGTTGATATTTACATAATGTCTGCAGAGAGAGTGAGAATATTTCTTCTGATTATTATTGCAAAAAACAATTCTTCTTGTGTTCATTGGCTCGAAGAGGTATTGCAATCGATTTCAACACAAGCTCATCCAAACGATCAAAACCAATGCCATCTTTGGCACTAGTTTCAATATAGGTGATACATCCCATCTGTTGTGCCATTAATTCACCTTGTTCAACACTAATAGCTCTAATTCCTCTTTTAAACAACATTTCTTTCTTGAGTTTAGTATTATTTCTTAAATCACATTTGGTTGCAACGAGAATCATTCGACCCTGAGGGGCAAAGTGGCTATAACTTGCAATCCATTTCTCTGCAACATTTATAAACGATTGACCATTGTGAAAGGTATCGAGACAAGAAAATGCAATGAAACACAGATCTGAATTTAAATAAGCTAAAGGTCTACACATGTCATCATGTATTGGATGAACATTTTTGGAGTGAATTTCATGTTGTTGGATATTTTGTCAAATCAAATGAATTAGAACACAACAAACCTTAATCGCTCTATTTTGATGAACAATCTTATCAAAACGTCATACTTGCAAATTTGTCACTTACCATAGTCTTGACTTTCAGTATCTACTAACTCCAAAGCATATTTTGAATTCCATTTTGATTGCATCACATAATGGTCAAACACTGTTGGAATATATTCATCAGGGAACTTGCCAGTTGCAAACTTAATGAACATGGATGTTTTTCCAATACAACCATCGCCGGTGATGACGATACGAAAACGATCTTTCTGAAGGTCTTGCTGTGGCTCATAATTCAAAATTTCATCTTTGGAATAATAAATGTTCTTGTGTTTAGTTGTTGAAACTAGTTGTTTCGTTAATTTTGCCTCGATTTGAGAAATTGTTCTTTCATAGATTTGTTTTAAATGTTTTTTAAAATTGGATTGGACTGGATCGTCTTTTACTCCCAAGTTGTGTAAGAGTGCAAGTTCTTCCTTGTAAAATCGTTTCCACAACATATCATGTTCCGAAATTTTCGAAAATACTTTGTTTACTGTCTGAACTTGAAAGAGGTGATTGGTCGGAATGAAGGACAAAATATTGATCAACACATCTTCGTTGAGATCGACAAATGAACCAGCGGTTCTGTCAGTGGTCATTGTATATTTTTTTTTAAATAGACCATTTCTGTCACTGACTCTGAAAACAATGTTTCTTAATTTTGTAAAGAACCTTTCAATATTGATTCAAAATATTTTAACTCTGGTTGTTATTACATTCATGACCACTCTATTCATTAATACAATAATTACATTACATATTTGTTTGGACTGTCTTTTTCGTTCCTCACATAGAGATCATTTGAATTTTCTTGTGACCAACCAAAAACACTGCTCGACTTGGTAGGTAACACCAATCCCTCAGTGCTTGTATCAATAGCAACATTCAATCCAAGAATTTCACGTGCTTGTTGTGGTGTTGCAATTGGTCGTTCAAATTCTTGACAAATTTCAGCTAAATGCTGAACCAATTGTTTGTTACTTTTTGCAATCACTCTTCTCTTAATAAGAAATGAATCTTCAAAACCAGTTCTTGGATGACCTCCATTGAGTAATGTCATTCGTTGTAGTTGTGAATGATTCCATCCCACTCCAACTCCACACCAAGTGTAATTTTCGTGTCCAAATAATTCATCACATTCAGAGACAAGAAATTTGATTAAAGATTCTCTTGGTGGTAGAGCCATATAACCACCAAAAACAAACATTAAGCGAATAGGAGGTGTAATCCAACCCAATTTCATTAACATGTGAGTTCTATAAAGCATGGAAGCGTCAAATATTGCGACATCTGGTCGAATTCCATTTTCTTTCATGACTTTAAGTATTTCTTCAACATCTTCATTGGTATTCCAATAAATATCACTTCCTTTTCGTGCAGGTAACTACAAGTTGTTAACAATTCCAATTTGGAATTTTAAAAGAATTAATAAAAGACACGTGTCATTCTCCATAACCATTCCATAACCGTCACTTACAAAATTTGTTGATCCAGGTGTCCAACTGCCCATCTCAGGTTTTTGCTCTAATTGAAAACATTTTACCCGTTCTTCAACATTGGGTGCATAATTACCAGTGCTAAATTGTATGATCATGTCTGGACAATGTTTTCGAACTCCTTCCAAGACTCTTTGATAATATTCATACTTGTAGGTTGGTTTTCCTTCATCATCTCGGACATGAACATGAATCATTCGAGCTCCAGACTCAAACACCTCACAAGTATCTTGTACAATTTCATCGGGCGTGATGGGAACTTTCATGTGTCTGTTTTTTGATGGAACATCTCCGGTCAGTGCAGCAGTAATAAGAACGGGTTTGCTTTTTTCATGGTCGACCGTGTGGTGTTTTGTATCCTGCTCCTTATGAGGGATGAAGCAAGTGGAATAGTGTCTTGTTGTATCTATCTGAGAGAGTCGTAACGAGTGTGTTCGGTGTTGATGAGAGAGTGTTGATACAACAGTGTTGATTGTGGTGTTTCGAAACATTTTTTTGATTGTCTGTATGTGAACTTGTGTGTGTTCTTTCGAAATTGATTTACTTTTAGATTTTTGAATTCGATCAAGTTCTAAAAAATGATCAACTTCTAAAAAAATGATCATCTTCCCAAAGAACCTTCTCTGCCACGGGAAAGCTGTAAATTCGCGAACGCTCGTCCGAAATTTTTTGCGAACCACCTCATTAAGCTTTGGAACATCGGGAGCTTTGATCACGACAAACGATAAATTTTGCAATACATTTTCATCATCTCCCAAATATTTTTCATATTCACTGTTGGCTTGTAAAGATGTTCGGGATTTTGAGCAGCAAGATCTTATAGCCAAACAATTCATTGAAAAGAAAATTAATTTTGGATTAAATGCTCATTTGGGTGTGAAGGTTGTTCATGTAAAATTGAGTAATATGGAAAATGATCGAGAGAATGCATTTATTGAAATGTCCATGCCAATCACAGAAGTTCATATGAATGCGATGGGATTAGTACATGGCGGATCAATAATTACAATGAGTGACACTGCAATTGGAACTGGAGCATTCTTTTATGCACACGAATTTTTAGAGGGAGCGGGTATGGTTGTTCTCGACACATTCACACAATTTACAAGACATGCGAATATTAATGATGTTTTGCATGTTGTTGCAAGGCCACGTCATTTGGGAAGAAAAACACAAACATGGGAAGCTACCATTTATCTTGGTGATCCAAAAGAAAACATCAAAGCAGCTCATACTATATCAACCGTATTAAACCTTCCCAACGAAGAAGGTGAACTATTGAAAAGTGGAAACCTAAAAAAACTTGGTAAAAACTTTAATATCAATACCATGAATAAGGAAGAGATCGCCGCAAGGTTTGACAAGTATAGTGAACAATGGGAGTTTTTAACCAAGATATCAGAATATCAAAAGAATGTAATAGCATGGGTTTTAAAGCAAGCGAATGCGCTAAAACAGCAAAGGACTTTAGATAACCTCAAAGTATTGGATTTAGCAACCGGTTGTGGTCTGGTAGGAAATGCACTTTGCAACGTTTTAGGAGAGACGACCAAATTAGACTTGACAGGTTTAGACATTTCACAGGGCATGTTAAACAAGAGCGAAGAACTGGGAGTTTACCGCAACTTGTTTGTTCATGACCTGGACACAAAGATTGATCGTCTTCAAAGCAATTCCTTTGATCTGATTACATGCTTTGGAGTGACAGAAATGCTTCAAAACTTGGAAACAGTTCTGTTACCCGAAATTAAGCGTCTGTTGAAAAAGTCTAATAGCTCTCAATGCTGGATATCATTTCAATACAACGACGGTAACCAAGCTGCAGCCCATCAAGGTATGAGAACATTTAACGAAGAGGAAATTGTTGCCTTATTGAAGAAGAATAATTTGAAGGTGATTCAACTTGAAATATTGAAGAATGCATATTTACTACCAGATACTTCTGGTTCAGTCAAGCCGGTTCCCTTTTGCATGGTGACTTGTTGCCATGACGAATAAAAAATAGGAATTAATTAGAGGCCGAGCGATTCTCTCAAAGTGTCAAAAGAAAATGGATTGTCACTTCTTAGTTTGACATTTTCCTGTACTTTTTGGTATATCATGGATGTGTGCTCTGATTCAATATTGGAAAGATGAGGTATTTGGTTGTTGGATAATTCTGAAATTTCTGTAGTGGTTTGATTAACAATATTTCCCAACCTAGAAAATTGAGTCTTCATGTTAGAAATGTTTTCCATCAGATCAAACATCTCAGTACACAATGATTGTAAAATTTGGTCGCTTTTGTCCAAGTAAGAAGCGATTTCATCACCATTTTCCAACCCAGGTCTAGCATGTTCGGAAGTAGAGACATCAATGTCATCTGATAATGCAATACAATTCAAAGATTGTCTCAACTCAGAATTCATGATTCCATACACTTCGAAATACTGATGCAAATTATGAAGAAGCTCGTCAATGGAACTTTGATTGAAACTGAAATTTAAAAGTTCATGTAATTTAGCACTTGATTGCTTCTTGTAAAGACATTCCTTTCGGTCATGCAGCGACTTCTTTCGCTCTTGAATGAGGCACCATGCGCTGTAGAGTTGTTGTTCCATCTTTTCCTTTTGTTTTTCAAAGCTATCAATGACCTTAGCAACGATAAAGTGAATTTGATAGAAAACAGTTTGAAATAACATTAATTCCTCCTTGTTCTTTCGTATTTGCTGAAATTGTTTTCCAGATGCAACTAGTTGCAGCTTGTCAGAATTCTTAGTAGATGATGTGTTATTGAGCTTACTAGCTTTGGAAGCTTTTGAGGATTGAATGTTAGCTAAAATATTAGAGGCATTTAGATTAGAATTTTCAATGCCAGAAGCCTCAAAATCTTCATCAGTTTCACCTTGTTCCATGTTTTCGAAAATACTGTTATTGAGATTAGTGGAAGTATTTAACTCGGGAATGTTCTTTGAAGATGGCAAGGGCTGAATACTGTACATGGATTCACGAGCAGGAAAATCTATTTTTGCTGGTGAAGGTAATATGGTTGAACTCTTTGTGAGTTGTGAAAATGGATTTGAAGGAGCGATGGAAGACTGATTTAACATGCTTGATGGCGTTACTGAAGAAATGTTTAAACTATTCTCAGGATTGGATCGACCATACGTATTATTTGAATTGGCGCCATTATTGTGAAATAAGGATTTAGTAACCAGTAATGAATTTCCTGTTTTAGAAGATGAAGTAGAAATTGAGGAAGTATTGAATCTCGTTTGAAGCGATGGAGGGACTGTACTTGCACTGTTGGATGCTTGGCTCTTTGGATAATTACCATAATATTGTTGCCATTTAGCTGATATTGAATCCACAGTTGGTTTTGGAGACTCTTTAGTAAACGAAGTATTCGTACAAGTTGTTGTTTCAAGAGTCTCCAATACCGGTTTTCGGGCATTTTGTAACAGCAAAGATACTCTCTCTGGGAGTGTGGTTGTAGAGGTAACCTTATCCATCCAATTGATGGATGAATTGTTTGTCGAGTGTGACATGCTAAATCGTGAATTAAGCTCCTCGTTTTGTAAATGTATGCCATTATTTGAAAATATTGAATTGTTGGGGATCGTCTTAAATTGTAAATCATTTGTTGGTGGCCGTGTTAAGTGATTCATTTTAAGCCTTTTTCGAGAAGCCATAAAATTAGAAATATCAATACCTGAATTTGTTGTTGATGCATTGTCGTTTAAAGTTTGTTGTGAAGTGTCCTCTTCTTCCACTACATCCTTATTAGAAACATTCTTTGTAAGAGCTTCCTTTTCCTCCTGTGACAATGGCTTCCATGAAATGATAGGCTTTCTATGTACATAACAAGAAGTTCTTGAAGATTGAACAAGGTTTTCAGTATTAGATGCAACAGATTGTCCAAGAACCAAAGGCTGCTTTAGTAGCCCTTGTGTTAATGCTCTACTACTATTCAGATTATTCATGCTTTCAACATTGAGCGGATGACTAATAGAAGATACACTTGAATGTTTAGATCGAGTGATATCAAACAATGGATGATCCTCTCCTCCAAAAGGTGATGATGCTTGCGAATTATTATGAAATACATCCAAATTCTTTTTATACGAAGAAGGTGATAGCTCTCGTTTTGTGGAAGCATTTTTCAAAGTGTTCTGGGTGTAGTTTATCGTGTGATGATGTTTTTGTTGTGGTGATGAAATATCATCTCGGAAAATGTTGTGGCTTGTGTTGTTTGATGAATTCGGAAGAGGGAACGACATGCTGAATTTTTTTTCAGTTAATCACAAATTTAAATTTTGGCGGTTCTTCTTTGCCTCTTCGTCTATAGTTGCAATTCACTCAACTTCACTTAGCAGAAGAAGAAAGGTTTACTCGGTCCAGCCTCGAGCTGAATAGTCTTTATGGAACATCCCAACTTGGTGGATACGAAATAATGTCAATATCTGAATAGTGAGGAGAACAATGATGATGAAGGATCATTCTTTCAATTCTACCAAAGAAGATGATATTTTGCTCATATACTTGAAAGAGTTCCATCTCTTTTTGTTTCCACCATTCTTTTTCCAAAATTACAAAATATTCTGGATCAATAGTTACAGATGGAGGAATTGTATCAATGTTCTTAATGAGATTCAATTGATCATCGTTCATCAATTTTCTCATTAAATACAACATGGGTTGTTCAATATTACAATTGGCAAGAGCAGATACTTCAAAATATGGTAATTTCGGACCATACTTCACATGATAAAACGATTTCACTTTCCTCTGTTTGAGTAAGTCCACCTTATTTCCACATAGAACTATTGGAATTGTTTCTCCACACACTCTCACAATGTCACGATGCCAGTAGGAAGTGTTTTTAAAAGAAGATCGATTGGTGACATCAAACATAATTATTGCAGCTTGTTTGTTGATATAAAATCCGTCTCGTAATCCACCCATTCGCTCCTGTCCTAACGAATCACAAACTCGTAAATGAATTTCTCCTCGTGTGGTTTCAAATGATAGTATGTGATAATTACAGGTCCTCCAAGTACTTTGGGGATACACGAATTTCGGATCCATAATAAATCGATTGATAAAAGAAGATTTTCCACTGGCGTAATCACCCACAAGTGCAACATCAAAGATGGCCACTGGCGTTGATGACATTTTTCTTTGTTTTATTTTTGGGAGCTCTCTTTGCAAAATGATGCTTTTCATAACAATGACAATTCTTGGCAAAAGAATTGTGTCTGAAAGAGCTTGGTACTTACACCAAATTCAATTCAGGCTTGAGAATATATTAAATTGATAATTCAAAAAACTCACCTCAAAAAATGAGAAAATTAAACAGTTTATCATTGGCAAGAAGATTCTTGAGCCATTATCATCCAAGCCATTCAATCCGATCGGAAGGACAGCACAAAAAGTTTTTTCATTTAAATTTAGGAACCTTGGCAGTATATTCAAAGGAGAGTGGACATCGCCATGACACTTCTTGTTCGAGCGTTCATCGTCAAGAAAATCCCGAAATTGAAGAAGAAGCACCAATTATCAAGCTTCAAAAAATTCAGCAAGAGCAGACGAATACAAAATCCAAACCAACACCCATAGACAATATTGCCAATAAGGTGATTTTTGATACGGTTGATATTTCAAAAATTACCAAAGAAGAATTTAATGTGACCATGACTAATCTACGGGAGCAATTACGAGCAATTAATCCAGAACAATATTCTCTTGCACTTCTTCAAAAAGATATAGATAGTGTAAATATTTGCACTATATTATACTGTTTGAACGCAGAATGGGCCACAATTAAGGATCACACAAAATCACAGACAACAGGAAGTCTTCGACTTGCATGGTGGAAAGATCAGCTAAAGAATGCTCTTGTCGGTCACCCACCAAGAGTGCCGGCATTGATTGCACTGGCCTACATGCAATCACATGCAAAACCTGAAAACAAATTGAAATTTTCTCATTTACGAAACATTTTTAAATGGAGAGAAATTGACCTTCGTTGGAAACAACCAGCCACATTGGCAGATATTGAAAATTATTCTGATGGAGTGTACGGATCTTTGATTATGGCTCATCTACAGGCTGTTGGTAAACGAAATGTTCATACCGATCATGTTGCTTCACATGTTGGACGATCATATGGAATATGTACGTTGTTAAGAGCAGTACCTCATCTGGCTGAACACAGCTCTACGTATCTACCTGCTCAGCTGTGCGCAAAATTTGGAGTAACAGAAGATGACATTTACTCCAAACGAGCATCGCCAGCCCTTGAGGAAGTCGTTTTTAAGGTAGCTGACTTGGCTCATTCACATTTAGATTTGGCGAGAGAATTGGCAGTTCTGAAAGACGAAAAATCGCAACAGTTACTTGTGGATCCAAAGTCATATCCATTATTTATGCATTCAATCATTTGTGAAGTATTTCTAGAACGTCTCCAAAAAGCAAATTTCAATATTTTTGATGACCGACTCTCGGCTCAAAGCATGCGATTTTCAATTCTTTTCAAACTTGGAAAGACCAAGTGGTTTGGAAAATATTAACATTCACTTATTCACTTAATTAAATAAACAATAAATTATCTTAAAATTATTGTTGTTTTACATTGTCATCATCAGCGTCATCTTCTACGAGATAAGAATATCGTTTCGGCAGTCTATCTTCTTCATGTAAATATCTTAAGTAATTGTCTTTCCATATCCAAGGCATTTTGTCCATGTTCACATATACATTTCTCATTCTTGTGTTCAACCTTTCCTTCGATTCTTCATCAAATAAAAACTTTGCCTTGAAGCACCATCGGAATGTTTCCCATTCCTCCAAGCAGGGTCTTATTTGTCCTAATTCATAAAAATTTGATAAATTACTTCTCCTACAATCTTGATATTTATCGAAATGGCTCAAACAATTCATCATGGTTTTATTCCGATATTCTCGTGATGGTGGGATGGCCTTCAATCGGCTGTCGAAAACGTTCATTTTTTAGCGCTCAAAAAAAGTTCATATTTACAACAAAAAAAATCAATTAATTACATTAGCCTCGGAGCTATCAGTAAAAGAGATTTATCAACAACACTTGTACCAATATATTATAAAACAACTCTATATCAGTATTACAACAAATGGGAGGGTTCAGTTCAAAAAAGAAAGAATCAGTGAAGATTGTTTGTTGTGGTCTGGACAACAGCGGAAAATCAACGATAATTAATCATTTAAAACCAAAGAAAGAACGAGAATCAAATGTTGTTCCGACGATTGGTTACAGTCAAGAATCGTTTGATTTTGAAAAACTGAACTTCACTGTTTTTGATATGAGTGGCCAGGGAAAATATCGGAATCTTTGGGAAAGTTTTTATGGTGAGGTAGACGGTGTAATATTTGTTGTAGATAGTGCTGACAGAGTTAGAATTGCAGTAGCAGAAGATGAAATGAAAATTTTGTTAAAAGAAATTAAGGATCGACCAATTCCAATTCTGTTCTTTGCCAACAAACAAGACTTGGCCAACTCTTTGTCTGCCTCAGAGGTTTCTGAATCTCTAAAATTGCATGAAATACAAAACAAGAGTTGGACAATAATTGCTTCAAACGCTCTGGTGGGCGATGGTATTGCTGACGGAGTTAAATGGCTGAGCGATGAAATTCGAAAAAAGCTTTCGAAATAGGTATTTTAAATTACTTAAGCGACATAAAGTCGATATTGTGTTTAAGAGAATATTGTTCATGATTTTCTGTGGTAAGCATGGACCACATTTTCTTTACCCAATCCAGAGAAGCTATACTTTAATCTGTCAATTCTGTCCAATGTTTCACGTAACAGCTAATGCCAATATGTTAGCTTCTTAATTCTCAAACAGGGTCATGAATACAACTTCTATCCAACTCATCTAGAGCTCAGTACTGTAGACTAAAATTGAAAATATCGATTTATTGTTGTCCTGGGTTACAATGTTTGGAACAGGTCTATAGCTCAATGACATAATTTCCTGGGAAGAGACCTCTTTTTCCGGCTCGTTCTCCTTCCCACCAACCAGATGGATCCTTATCTAAAAGTGTAATAATGTCACCTTCACGGAGAGTCAATTCATCGTCGGCAGTTGCTTGATAATTATACAAGGCCTTAACCTTTGGCTTCTCGTTGGCCTTTGGTGGAGGTTGAGGAAGTCTCTTCTTTGGACCACCACTGTTTTGTTCTTGTTGAGCCAAGTAGGTAGATTCTTGAATTGGAGCTTGTTCAAGAAGAGACATTCTATGACCAATTCTTTGTGTTTGTTGTTGTTGTTGTTGCTGACCATATGAAGAAGATTGATAAGAGGGTGCATTGGTCATCTTAATTTCAACCTTCTTTGGTTGAGTACCAGCTGGTAAACCTTCACAAATTCCAACCTTGAAACCAGAACCACCTCCTGAAACGTTTGCCAATTTAGCCTTTGGATCAATGGAGAATTCAACCTTCTTGACAGTCTTCTTCTTCTTATTTTCAGTATAGGAAAGAGTATTTTCAAATGTACGAGGAATGTCACGATTCATCTTGGCTCTGTATTGATCGTTCAAAATGGCCAAGAATTCAGTCTTATTTTCACATTCGAGGAACAAGTCATCAATGAGTGGATCGTTCACTTGAATGACCAACCAATTGTCAGAAAGTTGACTCATACAAATGCATTGAATTTGATTCATTGCAATTCTGCACAACATTTCCATAATGAATTGCTTCTTAACCTTCTCTCTGTGAATGAAATAGAGAGCTTCATTGGTCAACAAACCCCAAACCTTATCAAAAGTGACACCCTTCAACAATTTCTTCTTTGGTCTCATAAAGACATCACCAAAGACAACACCACCATCATCTTTACGACCTTGTTTCTTCATGACTTCTTGCAATTGAGCATTGTCCAAATAATTGACATGATCTCCCAAGAAGGTTCTATTGATGGACAATCGACGTCTTTGTTTTCTATTATCTAACAAATCAGCAGATGAATTTCGAAGTTTGATAAAGTAACGTTTCAACTTGTAGTTACGCCACAATCTTTGCATTCGAGTCGCATTGTCATGGAAGAGACGTTCCTTATTTTCTTCCAAACTAAACAAGGTGTCTGGTTTTCTCAAAAAGACCTTAGTTCTACCCATTTGATATTCTCCAGGTTCAATACCAATGTCTTTCAATAGGACTTCACATCCTTCACGAGCATCTCCCCTCCAGACAGGCCAAGTTTTCTTCGAAAGGACTGAGAAGGAATGTAAAAACTTTTGAATGGAGCACGATAGGCAAAACCAGCACGACGCACACGAATATTCTCCAATAGACCCAAATATTTGACTTGATGGAGTACACGTTTGGTATCAAAGTCACGAGGTTGTTTGGTTTCATTGGGTTTGATACAACGAATGTAATGAGGTTCACATCGTTTGAGAGAAGCTACCAATTCAATGGCACTGGTTTTGATCTTGAGTCCAGCACTGTCCGGTCTCTTCTTGTCATTTTCATTGACATTCTCAGGGAAGAACTTTCTAATGAATGGATTCGTAGTCGATTGCATACATTGAATCAATGTCTTGTAAAGCACATCCTTATTCTTATCTGTGAAACCATCAATGTTGTAATCCACACTACCAGCATAGTGTTTCACAGAGAATTCACTGGTACGACCGACAAAGTGAGGATTGTTCACAACTTCACGCAAACGAGTCAAAAACTTTTCATCGGCAGCTCGAGCTTCCATCGAGTGAGTGGTGTTACAAGTGTCATCGAGAATGGAGAAAATTCCAGGAGGATTCTTTTCTTCAATCAAGTCACACACAATCTTGTTGTTGAAAAATTGAATAGGTTCCCATTTGATACCTTCTTGTTGATATTCATCTTGTTCTGCTTTGAGTGTCAAGTCAATAAAGATTTGTTGCAACTTCTCATTCACATAATTGATACAAAATTGTTCAAAACCATTCTTGTCAAAAATTTCAAATCCATAAATATCCAAAACAGCCAAAATCAATTGATTCTTCTTGGTGTCCATGGCATCATTGATACGTTTGACGAGCCAATCGAACATTCTTGAATACAAGGCCTTAGCCAAAGCATCACGAATGTTGGCAGCTTGAGCAGGAGATTGAGCCACAGTAATTTCCTCAGATCCAGACTTGATAATTCTGTTCAAGAGAGCAAATTGCAACTTGTCAGGTGCAACATTTAACAAGTAAGCAGCATAGTTGAGAGTATTCTCGTCAGAAACGACTGAACCTCTTCCAGTTTCTTCAAATGTAATGTTACCAAGCCACAAAATACCAGCAACCAATCGCATCAAATTGGTTTGTTCTTCTTTGGTAATACCAATGACATCCATGGCCTTTCTAGTCAATTGATACTCTTCAGCATCATCCACTCCATCCACAGTGTAACAACCAGACTGTGACAAGTAATAAAAGTCATGAGCATTGGTCGTTGCAAATTCTTCCTTTTCTTCTGGAGTAGCACCTGCACACAATTGATAGAAAATGTGGAAATTACGTTCACCTGCTTGTTGGTACACGACACGAGATTTCTCAAGCAAGTAATTGGTAATTTTACCTCCGATAGGATCACCTCTGTCATCGAATTGAATCTCAAAGAATTTACCGAATCGAGACGAGTTGTTGTTACGAACTGTTTTGGCATTACCAAAAGCTTCCAAGAGAGGATTACTTTCGAGAATGATTCTCTTGACACGATCTACTCCGTGTCCATCACCAGAAACAGCTGCAATGTATTGCATGATTAATTTAGAGGCTTCAGTCTGATAAAAGGTAAGAGAAGGGAATTGAAGGGAATTGAGCCGAACCACACGTGTGTGTGTACATTTGTGTGTGAACAGGATGAACAGAGAGAGTTGTTGTTATTGTTCAACAAGGTCAAAGTCATGTAACGAAAAAAAACACAATACAGTTCATAACATTCAATGTATGTATACAATATCAAACACATACCTTTCCAGCACCACTCTCTCCGGAGATAATCACACACTGAGAATCTCCATTGTTCTTCAAGTTTTTATAAGCTGTCTCAGCCAATGCATAGACATGAGGAGGTTCCTCATAAGGATACTTTCCATTGTACTGATCGATATAGTTCTGATCAAAGATTGGAATTTGTTTGAAAGGATTCACAGAAATGAGCACATTTCCAATATACGTGTAAATGACATCAGTGGCGTGACGTTTTTTGAGGTTTTCCATGATTTCATTTTCTGAAAGTTTTGGAAGGAGAACCATGTCATCGATACCAGCTTGTTTTTGTTTTCGTTGTTTAATGTTAAATGCCATTCTTGTTGTTGTTGTTGTTGTCTGTGTGTGTCCAGCAGTGTGGTTGTTGAAAAGATGATCATCAAGTGGTATATATTGAGTGATGTTTTTGGATTATTGAGATATAGAATGATGACCATTCATGTATATATATATATTGGATACCACACATGATGCGATGTGTGAAAATACCGAGTAGTAGTAGTGATATCAATAATTATTATCAAATTCGCAAAAAGATAATTATAAATCATAATAAATCACATTATATGATACACACCTTTTTTCAAAAGAGAGAGAAATTGAATGATGATGAGTTACAATCAACACACACAAAATCAGCTTGTCAAATACAATAATTTACACAACACAAATGATTCTTTTGAGTTGTTGTTGTTGCTATGAGTGATGAAAAAGCAATATGGATAATGTTGCTACTTCTATTGGTGTGAGCTTGTGAAAAGATAATGTTGTGTTGAGAGAGGCGTCAACAAACTCGTCACTCGTTTTTTTTTTGATGGATGACGTTGAATGTGGTTGATTACGGAAAAGAAGAATCAGTTTTTGGTTGTTTTTATGATTGTTTCATTAAGAAATCATGTGAGATTTAAGAGAAAGGAATGGAATGAAAATATGTGGATTTTGTGTGTGTTGGATGAAGAAGGGTCGCAGCGAACATTCAAGGCTCTCTGTTCCATTTGGTGTGAACATTGATTGGTAGATGAGCTTTGAGGTGGTCGAAGAAATGCTTCGCTTCATATCTGTTGCTTGTCAATCAGTAAATTGACGTTCAAGTAAAAATTGATTTGTGATGTTGCCCATTGACAAGTGTATCCAGAAATCGTAATTTTTGGTCCAAACCAATGAATACTCACTTTTACCACTCCTGAACGTTACTCACTCGTCAACTTGTTCAATCCTATTGCTCTCTTCTTTCAAACTATTGTCCTTTCTTCCCATTAGTATGATTGCAAGTGATCAAATTCTCGTATAGCCAGAAGATGACAGCAAAAGACGTCGACTCTGACACCAATTTCACACTTGGTCATCCATCCATTTTCATTAAAAAAAAATTTCAACATCTCACACAATCGGTGTGCCATCCTCGTCATCGTCACTTCATCATCCTTTAAATTCTGAGAGAGATCTTCTTTGAAATTTCACACACACAACTTGTAATTCATATCCATCCCAAATAATACAACAAAAAATGTCATCTGATCAAGCAGTGTATGATGATGCTCTCACTCCTGAGCAAACTAGAACTTTACGTTATTTTTCTGCTTCAAAGAGAGGACAAGTGTTGGAAATTCAAGAATTGTTGAATGAAGATTCCAAGTTTAATGTTTTACAATTGGACGAATTTGGAAATACTGCATTGGTAAGTGATTTGAGCGTGTTGAGTGATATGGTTGTTGATTGAGCGATTCATGTTGCAATAACATTGATTTGTTGTTGTTATTCGTATGATATCAAATGATGATATTCATTTCCTTTGAAATACCAATCATCATGGCATTTGAAAAATGATTGAATGAATCATGAATGATGATTCGACCTCTCGGTTTGATCGATCTGATGATGCATCGACTTGTGAATAATCCCGAATCATCAATACCATTTTGGGAATTTTTTTGATGATGAATTTTAACACCATTCGGTTCCGCATATCAATGATTTCCTGATCCTGTACAATGTATGAACAATCATGTGTTGCATTCTTCTTCTCATATTCCATTCGTACGATTAGCATTGGGCTGCTGGTGCTGGCCACCTTGATTGTGTCAAGTATTTGGTAGAAACTCTTAAATTGCCACTCGATAGTACAAACAAATTTGGTGACACTCCACTTCACAAAGCTACATGGAGGTATGTTCAAAATATTGCAATGTTGATGATATTGAAAAAACGATTTTAATCTCTACAGAGGTGCTTTGGATGTTGTGAAATATCTTGTTGAAAAGGATGCTAAATTGGATATTGTAAATTCACAAAATAAGAGACCTGTGGATTTGGCTCATCACTTGGAGGTGAAGTCATATTTACAAAGCTATGAAGGAGATGACGAAGATTATGAAGAAGATGAAGATGAGGAAGAGGATTAAGCGTCTTTTTAAATGTAAAATAATAAATTTGATGATTCACACTCATCCTACAATTCAATGCAGTAAGCTTTTTCTAGACACAACTCTATGTGACATTATCATACTGGGGTGCGTTAATAGTCCAACGAACCTCTCCACTATTAAAAACGTAATCATATGTGCATCGCTTCCATGTGAGATTATTAGCAACCTCTGCTAAAATACATTGCAGAAAAACCTCCCTCTGTAAACAACCGATTGAGACTTGAATTCTTCATTAATCCTTCATCTACAACCTTTTGAATGATGATACAGTTTCAATTTAAAAAATGACTCAACATGTTGCTTACAAAAAGTGAAGCAAGGTTCACCACTAAGGTTGTTTAAAAAACCTTCGAATTCCACCGTCGCTGCAGTACTCCTCCAAAAATACCACAAAAAAATGACAGCACCCACTCTTGAACCCACAACCGGTGCAGAACCTACAACAGCGACGGACCATTTGGGATCATTCTTTTCATTCCATACATTCGGAAAAGGATGGTTTATCTTTGGTTTCTTTGGCTCCTTTCTTGTGTGGTATCTTCAAGCAGCCATTCAATTTTTATTGAATCGGATTTTATTCTTTCAGCTCACGCTTACAGATGCTGATGATGAATTTCGATGGTATTGTGCTTGGTTTTCATTTCACCCCTATACTTTATTTGGAGCAAAAAGAATTAAACCCAAAAAGACTCATCACAACTTTGGAAGAGAACCAGTCTTAAATACAGAGAGAGGAATTTCAGATGACAATAATGGAGAGGGGTCTTCGAAGGCAAGCCGTGTAAAATTTGTACCTGGCTTGGGAATTCATTTATTCTATGTCCAGTCAAAATTATTTATTATGAAATTAGGTATTTCTCAAAGTTTGGGTTCTTCGGTTCCGACAGGAGAGAACGAGAAAGTGTCACAATTTACAGACCTTGTTATTCTTGGATTTCAACCTTGGTTAAATTCTTTTATCCATGTGTGGATAATTATAACAACACACCATCGGTGAGAGACATGTTAGAAAATGCAGGATTTCAGAAATCTTTGATACCACCTTCATCTTCTGTGAAACCTTCCAACGAAAACTGTGACAGCAAAAATACCGCATATTTCACATTTCGTGATCTTTTGGATGAGTGTTATTATGTACATGATTTAATATCCCGTGAAAAGACAACCATTTATTCAGCATCGCAACACACATGGAGAGTAACTAGTGTTGTCGAAAAGAGAGAGAAAAAAACGGTGATTTTAGATGAAGGAGTTTGGGAGGAGTTATACAAGGATGTTTCAAACTTTCTAAATTCTAAAAAGTGGTATAAGGATCGTGGAATACCTTATCGCCGTGGATATTTACTATATGGACCTCCTGGAAATGGAAAAGTAAGTAGTTTAATCCATTTGCAAATAATAAGACACATTTTTTCATGAAAATCATCATTTAGACTTCTACCATCACATCAATTGCAGCTTGCTTCAATCTTAATATTTGTGTCATTAACATGGGATCTCAAAACATGTCAGATGATCGACTGCAAAATGCCTTTTCAACAGTTCCAAAGAATTCCATCATTGTTTTGGAAGATATTGATTCAAGTTTCCCTAAAGATGATCCCAATGAACAACAAGAACCCACACACGAAATTGATGTCAGAGGGATGAGAAGCGTCATTAAAACCACTGGAAAGGCCACTTTCTCATGTCTATTGAACTGTTTAGATGGAATAAGCTCTCAAGAATCTAGGATTGTGTTTATGACTACCAATTTCAAAGATAAACTTCCTCCTTCTCTTCTTAGAAATGGAAGGGTAGACCGAAAAGTCTATCTTGGAAATACCACAAAGAGTCAACTGCAACGAATGTCACAAAATTTTTATGAAGATTTCAATGACGAGTTGTGTGAAAAATTATGGGATCGAGTAGGAGCATTTACTTTTTGCATGGCTCAGTTACAAGGTTTCTTTTTGAGAAATCCATCCTCTTTCGAAAGTGCTGTGGAGGCCAGCAAGAATTTCGAAACGTTTTTGAAAGAAGAAGGAACTCTGGATAAATAGTCGTGTGGTGTTTGTAGCTGTTCAGGATGTAACATGTTGAGTACTTGCATTCCTTTGATTGGTTGATACCGAAATTCCCAAACAATCGAATTTGAAGCCTATTATTTAGAGTATGAAGAGTCTTACATTAAGGTACATGAAGAGGATTGGTGGCTCTCAAAGTCATTAAACACTTTAGAATCTTTCTTAATAATATTACGAATTAATTTCATGTAATCCATTGGAATAATATTCCTACACTTGACAACAAAATCGTGAAAAGCATTTTTGACAGATGAATGAATTTTGATAGTGGACTCATGAATAGAATAATTCACTAAACCAAGTTCTCGTATCGCTAGATCCACCATTTCCACAGTGACTTCTCGTTTGCACCTATTGATTGACCTTGTAATTAGATCAACTTTGTGAATCATGTAAATTAATGGAAAGTTTTGACATTTTTTCACTTTGATGAATTGTTTCAAAATTTCAATACTTTCAGTAAAAGACCTCCTGTCAATGACAGAACAAACTAAAACAAGTCCGTCGCAGCTTTGGATGAACTGTTCAAAGGGAGGGAGAAGTAAGGATACTTGTGTGTCTACAATTTCCAAAGTTAGTGGTTGACTATTCACCTCTATTTGAATTTTTTCATAATCTTCAACAGTTGGATCAAAATCTCCATTAGCATCCAACCGTTGCAACATTGTATAGGTAATACTTGATTTGCCGACACCCCTATTAGGAGAGTATGTGAAATAATACGATAATGAGAGTTTCTTAGAAATCATTACAAACCTGAACCAAGAATGACCGTCTTTCGATACTCTTTCTCTTCTTGAGGATTCAAAGATGGGACAATGATTTCACGCTTTGATGTAGGTTTCTCTTAAATAAATATTTGTAGTGATTGGTGAGGGCATAAACTCGTTTAAATGTTAAAGAACTATTCTGAACTTTGTGTTGTAGCAGTTTCATGATTTCTTCCTTTTGACTGATTGTTGCCACGTTATTGCTGATCGAGGTGTCACTCCATTGTCTCCATAAGAGAGGTTTCCAAAAGTTATTTTCTAAATAATTTTTAATTTCCTTCCGCTTTGAAATTTCAAACGAAATTAATTCAAAAGAACAAATGATTTGAATTTTCTCGATACAGTTCGAGTCGATGAGTGATGAATCAGAGTGATTGGAATTCCTTTGATCTTCATGAATAATCCAATCCAAAACGCCACACAAGATTTCCGAGGGCAATTTGAGCATTTTTTGTTGTGTGTTCCTTGTTCTTTCCTCAAGGTTCCTTGTTCTTGGTCTGAAAGAAAATTAAACAGAAAAAAAGCATGGTATTAACACAAGTACGTATTGGCCACTTTGATCAACCATCTTCTACGAGCACCAAGCCACTCTATGGATGCATTGAATCATCACGTATCAGTGGCCAAATTCTTCATGGAAGAAATATGAATTCCATGACAGGAGTCATGCAGCAATTATCCACACTTGCCTTGACAGCATGTGAAATGTTTCAATCTCTTTCTCAAACGGTTCAAGGATCATTTGAACGAATTCATTCATTGAATTCTCGCATTCAGGAGATTAATCACAAAATGCCTGAATATGAGCAGTTCATGCATCAAAATAATCACAAACTATTGTTTAGAACATCTTGTCATGAATTATCAGAATCGTCGTTAGAGATTCTTTACAGAAAGGATGTTGCACACATTTCTAAGGATAATAGCCCTGTACCGTTACATTCACAATATGCTAATGTTTGTTTGAAGTTGCCCGATTTTTCTCCTCTTTTGGATCATGTACATGAAACTTCTCATAGTTGTGAACATAGTGAAGGAAGCTTTCAACGCATCCAAAATATAAGAATTGCTTGGAAGCCTACTCCAATTCCAAATTATTCTTTAACGAATGGGCAAAACGAGAATTTGAACGACATCTCAAAGCCAAGCGTAAGAGAGAGGAACGCAGAAAACAAGCACCACTCGCTCATTCTAATGCCACTCATCGTAATTTGAGAGCATGTCCTCCTTCTCGTCGTCTTGCTCAAGTCAGACAATTGAGAATTTATCGACACAAGTTCAACTCTGAAGGTCAAATTATGCCAATAATGGCTGCTAGACACGTTGCTACTACCATTGAAAACATTCAATCCACCGAAAATGTTGCAGTTTCACATGTGTCAGAGGTTCCAACTTTGAAGCATGAAAAGACGCACGTTAGTGAATTTCCACCCACTGTTCGGTCAATCCAAGTTGAAGACGCTCCTCAAGCTATACGTGTCGAGAGTCCTTACATGAATGATGTTCCTGCAAGCTACAGCACTCTCGTGGAGGTACCAAATTTCAATGAAAGAAGTGATACAATACCTTCTTCGAGTGGAATTATTCCTCCTCCCCCATCTGTCATATCTTTGGAGATGAATGCAGGTCTCCTGAAAACAAGTGTTGAATCAAACAAGTCGCAAATGAGTCGACTTGCTGTCACAGCTGGTTGCGTAAGTTGGTTAGAGGATATTAAACAGGGAAAATCTCTAAAACCAGCAGATGCAAGAAGTTAGGTCCAAAGAAAGAAGGTGTGGAAGATATCTTTGAAAAAATCAAAGAAAAGTTTAAGGGAAATGAGGATGATGATGACGTGGAGTCGGAAAGTGATTTTTCTGAAGAATGGTGAGGTAGCTTTTGTATTCCAACATAAAACAAATTATTGGCATGTTAAAATTTCAAAACTTTTTCAATATTACATGCTAAACTTAAAGTAAGCAGCTCCATGTTTGTGATAAAGTTCACGCTTGTATGGATCCCCAAGTATTGAGAATGCATAGTTAATTTGTTTAAATCTTTCTAGAATTTCCTCCTTGGTCCATTCTTCTTCTTCCTTTTTAGGAGCTTCCAAAATATCCTCGGGTTTAGAACTTTTTTCAATTTCTTGTTCAACTTCTCCAGAGGTGTCACTTCCAGAGATGAATCCTCGTTGTTTGGATGCGAATATATCAGGATGGTAAATCATTGCCATCTTTTTGTATTGCACTCGAATTTCTTCTTGTGTATAAAGACCAAATCTCTTTGGATCTAATTCCAATAGGGAGTACAGATCACACCCTTTGCTAATCTCAATACCAAGGGCAGTATTACCATCGGATGGATGTGCACACCACTTCCATGCATTAGCATAAATTCTTTGTAACGGCTGAAGGAGTAGCAGGTCCAAGAGTTCATGGATATTAGTTTGATCATGTGAAATACAGCACAAAGGTTAGTTGGAAATGATGATATTATAGAAATAGTGAGTAATACTTGCCTTATTAGCAATGTACTTGTTGTGGATCATGACTGCAAATTTTCTGTGATGTTCCTTGTGAAGGAGTGGCTTGTAATATTGTTCAGTTGTGGCACTTGCTGATGTAATGGTTGAAAACAAAAAGCCATATAATAGGAAATTGGAAAAATTAGTTATGGGTAGTAAAAGGTACAACAAGTACCAACCAACATAGGTTCCTACAAAGTACGAAGAGAATAATTTGAAAAAGCTGTAAGGGACATAACCAGTGACATAACTCGATGTGATACCATCTGTGAATGAGTGGAAGGAATATTCACCATGTTCAATCTTTTTCACTTTTTGTTTGAGTTGGAATGGACTCAACCATTTCAAATAGTGTGGGAATTGAAGTACGTCTTGCTTCACATAGAATGGAAAGTAAATTAAATCTTTTTTGTGTAATTTAAAATCTGTTTTTTCCAGATCAAAACCTCCAACAATCAAGGATGGTGAATCGAAAAGAATCGCTTCTTCGGATGTTGAAATACTTCTCTCAATGATTTGATGTAATTGCTTTTGCATGGAATCTGGAATATAATTATCTAATGCAAGAGACCAACTTGTTTCCCAATCAACAGTATAATAATCCACTTCATAATCTCGTTTGAATGCAGATTTAGAAAAGAATAATTTTACAGAATCCCACATATTTTCATACCACTTCAGTTTGTAATTAACTTTTGAAATCACTGTGGGATCTGTTAAATACTTTCTATCGATTCTGTCAACAATTCTTTTGATGTATCTCCGTTCGAATTGAGTCGATGCGTAAACATACGAAATATCATCGATCACGGGTGATGACATTGGTTGTGTTGCTTCTCCTGGTAAATTCGTTGGTAGTGCTTGGTTATATTCAGAAAGCTTGATGTGATCAATGATACAAGTAATTGTAATTTCACTTGATGACATATTTTCAACAGTAAAATTATGTTTTTGAATCTGAAATTTGTTACTCAAAATATTCTTCAATACATTGACCAATTCCTGAAGTGTGCTTTCATCTTCTAATTTCAATTCTTTTAAAATTTTCTTTTGAGCTCGTTGTTTTTCTTTGACATCTCTTTGAGAAAAGTCTTCTGGATTTTGTGTCAACACAAGAGGATCCTTTTCCATAGGAACATCCACTAATTCACCAAATATTTGTGTCAACAACTCTCGTTGTTTTCTGGGGTCAATGGTAACTCGAAGTTTTACTTTGTATGCAATTGCATCTCCATATTGAAAGATCCATAGTGGGATGTACACTTGTTTTGGATCTTCTCGTGGTCTGTACCATGATGATGGTCCATAAAATCTGTTTTTGAGAAGGCATAGTTACGAAATGCCCATGATGCATCCTCTGGAGATGAAATGAATTTTGAGGCTACACGCAGCTTAATTTCTCTGGTGAGATCTTCCTCCGATTGTTTTCTCCTTCGGAAAGAAAAGGATAAATTACGACACTGGTTTCACTAAAAAGAATATTGGATGTTGCTGAATCATTGTTGCGTAGTAGTGAGAATGAAATTGATGATGATTTAAAGAACATGACTTGATGAGCGCGTTGGTTGCTGGGTATTTACAAAACATTTTTTTTTTGATTGACAAGGTTTATTCTTCGGGTTTGCGTTCAATCTTGGCAATTAATTGATTGCAAATGTCTAAAAGCTCCTTGTTTTCCTTTTCTTTGGCTTTTAGCCTGGATTCAAGCTGTTGCCTTCGTTCTTCTTCTTTCTTTAACTTTTCTTCAAGCTCCGTCGATGAAGAAGGCGTGCTTGAAGGTTTTGAAGACGATATGAGCGATTTCAGTGCTTCAATTTCATTGGTCTTGTCATAAATTTTGGCTTTAAGCTTTTGGTTTTCCTCATAAAAAACGTGCAACGATTGTTGCAGTTCCTCACTTCGAGATGCAAGAGATTGATTATCTTCCTTTTGTTTTCGCAGTTCTGTCTCCGTTGTTATTGCTCGCCTTTGAGATTCAGCAATGTCTGAAACTAACTGTTCGTTTGTAATTTCCAAGTTTTTAATTTTGTCTTCCATTGCCTTAATTTGAGTTTTCGGAACAAGCGAAAGTTTTTTGATCTTGTCGTTTAAATTTTCAATAAGTAAATCTTTCTCATCTTTCTCTCTTTTCACTTTTGTTACCTCTTGTTCCAACGTCTAAAGAATTGTGACACATTACCGTTACTACTATCAAGTTGCTACTTACTGAAATTGTATGTTCATGGTGAGACTTTACAGCCGCAAACTCCTTGAGCTTAATATTAGCGTTATTAAGTTGCTCTTCAGCATGTTCTTTAAGCTTCACATATTTAGCTTCAAAAATTTTACATTCTTTTGCGCTTGATTGCAGCTTTTCTTTCATTATGGATTCATTTTGCTTATATTTCTCGTTAATATTTTTCATTTCGTAATATCTTAATTTAAGTTCTTTAAATGAGGATTCAATTTTTGAGTAATCAATCAATAACTGAGTGTACTGAACTTTGATGCTTTCTTTTTCTTTGTCATCTCCATTTTTAAGAGACAGGTTCTTAAACTCTTTTTCATAATTTTGAACAAACGATTCAAGTTCTCTTCTCTTTCGAATTTCATTGTTTAACCTCACTTCCATGTCATCATAATCGGCGCTTAATATTGACATCTCTGTTAAAATTTTTTGTACACTGTCATTCTTTGCCTTCTCTAAATCTTCAATTGTGTAAACAACTTTTTCCTTTGGAGAGGTTGAGCCATCCTTTTTCTCAACAAGAGTCATTTCCGTGTTGACTCTTGTTGATGAATCAATGTAAAGAGGAGTAATATGGTGCATGTAAGACTCAAGAGGAGAGAATTGTAGAGATGTATCAACACTAGGGCTCCGTTGTTGTGTGAATGACGTGTCAATTTCCTCTAAACTTGACCGCAACGATCGCGCAATGTCTTCGTTTACCAAAATTGTCATTTCTGTTTTTTCTTCGTTGAACAGAGTTTCAACATCCTCAACACTTGTCAATATGTCCTTATTTTCGTCTCGCTTTAACTTCTTTAGGGATTTTAATATAGCTTCCTTATTAAAAATATTTTCTCCCTGTTTATGTAAGGATGTAATGATATTCAAGGCCGTTAGTTTGGTGTTTGCATTTCCTTGATAAACTACATCCTCCAAAAATTCCTCAAATAGTTTGTATGACTTTTCGTGAATTGCTCCGGGAATATTTACAATGTCTTCAAGACATATTCTACAAGAAGTAGCGATGGATTCAATGATTGAGAAAGAACTTTTCATGAGCGGCTTGAGAATTAAGTTGTTGTGTGCTTGAAAATCTTCTTTCAGTAGTTTTGCAACAGAAACAAGAACGTCGCTTGAAGCTTTAACAATCGACGATCGGAGATCTGACAGCTAAAAACATTATCTTTATATTCGTAATAATAACATATAAACAACAAAACATACCATTTGTGAGAGAGGTTCTACAATAGAAGATGAAATTGAAATTGCTTTTTTCTTTGACAGCTTTCCAGATGTGAGAACATCATCAATTTCTTGCAAACAGTCAAGTTTTGTTGACCAATGAGTTTCCGAAGAAAGAAGATTGTTAATACATGTTTGTTCATGTTCCGATATTTCATCAGGGTCGATATCCAAGACTCGACTAGAATTAATTTCATCAAAATCGTGTTCACTTCCAATCAGCGGGCTTCCCTGCAATCATGAGTGATCCTCTTAATTTTTATTTGGAGAGCCAATTACATACCTCTGCTTCGTGCTCAAGAGTGGGTGTTGACCCGTCATTGGAGGAGGAACTCTTCGTTACATGTTCTGTCATCGTTTTTTAGTTGGAATGTATTACGTTCGTTACGATTTTTTCTTGTACCAAAAATTTGGCGGGTAAAAGGCAGAAGCATTCTGAAGAATTTATGCTAAAATTTAATCTGCTTGGTCGATCACTGCAGTTCTCCACAAAGCTGTAAACTCACCTTCAACAGACATTTTAAGCGTCTGAATATTCACAAATTGATTTTACACTTTCCTTAACATGCATTTGTTTAAAATTTGTCAAATAGGAAGTTATCCTGATTGGCAATTTTGCAAAAGGTTTTACTGTTTGTATTTCCCAAACTTGGAGATGAAAGCAATATCCATTTTACCAACAGGCACTCAACAGTTTTTTAATTTTCATGTTGAACGTTGGTGAGCTTGTTAATTCTCTCACCAAATTTCAGTGAGGGATCAACTGTCACTTCAAAAAAAACACTTGCTGGTGCCAAATAAGCGCTGAGCCATTCGTTATTGTTGCTGTTCTCTCTAATCGCATCTTTTGTTATTCCGAATCTCAAAGACTTTTCATCATTGTGAGAACAAATTTGCAGCAAATTAAAATTGATCAACAACTGGACAACCATATTGATAATCACATCTTTGAACAACACCCATAAATTGGATTCAATCATGAGGTTAGCCTTTTGACACCTCGCTCAATAATCATCAATCATTCCTATCATCGGTTTTTTAATTTACCATCATCAACAATTATCTTCTCCATCATTCATAACAACAATTACACCCATAATTATATTCCATTATTATATTTATTTCTTCCAATATATTTAATAATAATATGGGACAAGTCGTAACTACAACAAGTGGTGGTGAAGATGAGAAAACAAACCACAACCATCATCATCAACGGAAGTAGCCTCTCCCACATCATCATCATGCACCTCTCCAACCACCACTCCCCAATTTTCCATCCATAAAATTGCCTCTTCCTCTCATCATTCTATTCTTAAACATACAAACAAAAGTCATGTTAAAAGTACGACCGATAATAGCACTTGTAATATCACAACAACAACAAATGGCTCGTCTACGGCTGCGAGAAGACGATCACTTCCAACATCAAATTCTCAATTAATCGCCTCTCATCAAGCATTCCAACCGTTGTCACCACAAAATGGGAAACAAATGAAGTCATCGGTGTCACATCACGTGTTGCCCGTGACAGCTGCTCATTCAACAGCCGAAGAAAATGGTGCTTGGAATGATAATATTGGACAAAATTTATGGAATCAACAGCAATCAAAGGATTCTTTAAATGAACATACACCAAATCAACGTGAATGTGAGTCACTGAGCAATGGTGACAGCATTGTCAACAACTCTTCAAAACGAAGTGAATCATTACCCATTCAAGTTAGTTCTAATTCCTCTTCAAATTCCTCAAGATCCATGTCACATCCTCAAAATGTAAATCCCAACATGAAAAAGAAAGTCAGCTTAAAATCTGTCATTGACATGAAAAAGAATAGTTATCTTACGACTAAAAATGGCGATGAATCATTTGTGAATGTGTCTGATTCAGAGCTTTCTGACGAGTTCAGTTCAACCAATCTCTCTCCTCAAGTCCATTCAAATCCATATCGACTGAGTGTAGTCTCATCAAATAGTAGTTTGAGTGGAGGCTCCTCCTCGAACAACCAAACATCATCCTCGTCACCAATGCATAACAATCATGCTAGTAGTAGTAGTTCGCTCATACACGCTTTATTTCCATCGCTTCCAATTGATAGATCTAAAATGAGTGATGAAGAGTTCAATATATACAAAGAAGTTGTCAGCAGGCCAGTATTTGAAAAGATTTTAAAGAGTAAACCTCTGATAGCAAAGTGTGGATATAACGAAGAATATATGAAAGAATTTGCATTTGAACTATCAGACGAGGAGGAATTAAAAAGGACCTATCTCACAACCGATTGGGTCGAGACAGCAAAATTACTGAAACGAACCAGAAGTGTCGAAGATGGATCGATACCATCCTCTGTTCTGCAACATGCAGCTACAAATGACGAAATGAATCAATCAAACGCTCCTACCTCCACATCAGATCCAACATCTCCTTCCTCTGCTGCTGACAATAACGAAGACGCTTCATCAAAAGAAGTGACCACTGTTCCTACCAAAAGTGTATTAGATCAACCACATTTATTGGGATTATTACCAAAAAGAGATTCCATCTCATCATTAGAGGAAGCTCTTGAAAAAATGGTTTCCGACAAGGAAGCCAATACTGATCTCCTAAAGCAAGAGCTTAAAATTAAGCTGATTATCACTGAAATTGCAAGTAACTCTTCACAAAAAACACTACGGCAATTCCTATCACCTGTTCTTCACAAGATGAATGTACTGCCTGAGATTGGATGGTTTCACTCTGCAATTCTTGTTGGAAAATGGAGATTAGATTTTAATGATAGTAGTGTGGTCATTCCAAGAAAATTGGTCAGTCAAGCTGCTGTTATAACCACCGATATTGAATCCATAACAACCATGCAAGATTTAAACAGAGTCATTGATGGAATGGCAAAATGTATTTGTAAATGGAATAGAAATATTGCCTACAAACAAACTGGAGGTGATGGAGTGACAACAGGAAATTGTCAAGATTTTGTTGAGGATTTACTTGAACATATTGGAGTGAAAATGAACCTTTCTGGAAGCATGAAAAAGTTTGTCAAGCGATTACGTAGAACAGGAAAGTGCTCTCTCGTTTTTGAAATGGATAAAAAGTTTAGAGAACATTTCAAAATGGAAACGAAGCGAGTGAAATTCAAATCTCACGAACAACTAGATTTATTTGTGAGGAAATTACTCGAATCGTGTCCAACTTTTTCACAAACATTTCCTGATGAATGGATTTTGCTGCAAAGTTTTGATCGGACCTATTGGCTCAAACACATGACATATAGTCACATTGATGAATACAAACCCTGTAAAGTCATACGAGACAACAGAGGAGTTCAAGACTGTCCATTCCATGAACCAGAATTCATTCAAATCCTCAAAGACTAGGCCCTTCGAGAAGTAGTGAGCATTTTGACATGAGCTCCATTCTCTAAGCAATCATTTTCTCTCTAATTTTGTTACCAAAATTTTGTAGAATTATTTATTTCAATAATACGATGAATCATGTACATATCAAATGTAAGAAATGAGTTATTGAACTGTATTGACAGTTAACAAGTGCTGCTTCTCTTCGTGTTGGGTTGGACTCGAAGAATCACCAGATCCCACCTCGATCACTGCACGCTTTCGACTTGTGCCTCTTGCTGGATAATTTTCAACAATGGATGAATCATCTTCACTTTGGATTGAGGAAGACTCGATTGAAGACTTGTTCTTTTTACAACACAAAATTTTCCTAAATGGAACAATATTCTGTAAAATAATGAACATGAGAAGTGAAGGAATAATCATGATGGACAACACCAATGAAATCATCAAAGCCATAACCCATCCATTCAAAAATGTTTCTAACAAGTATGCTTTTGCAAGTTGAGTAATTTGATCTCTCTCTGAATCTTGAGATAATTGTGTGAGTGTTGCATTGATAAAATCAGAGACAATTCCTTGAATGTCAAAATTAGCTTGGAATGCATTTTTCATTTGATCCACAACTTCTTGATCTGTTAAATCAGTCACTACTTTTTTAACAATTTTTCGAGGGTATTTGGATTCATGCATACCATTGTACAATAATTCACCGAATGGAAGAGTGTTAATAAGTTTAGTCAAATTATTGGAGCAAGCTTCCAGAGTCAGTGAACTCACAATGGTTCCTGTCATTTGTTCGATCTCTCTTCGATCATGCATAACTTGCAAAATAGCTTGCACAATTTCATCCTTCATGACTGAGGCAATATCCTCTTTGAATTCTCTCATTAACCTTTTCATTTCTTTTAACAGTTTATCAATGATCGAATTCTCTGCTGAAAGTGCTGCACGATTACTACTGTCAATCATCCAATTGGATATTGGATTCAGCAATGAAGATTGAGATTCTTCAGCTGCATAAACAAATAATACTTCATTTTGATGTGACGGACGTGTGGTTGTTGTTTGGAGCTTAGAAAAGCAAAGCAGATTTAATAAAAACAACAGCAAGATCGATGCAAAGATGTACGAAGAAGCAAATTTACTTCTTCGTAGAGATGCGGGTGTAGCTGCTTTGTGGATGTATCGTTGAAGCATTTGTTTTGTGGGTGGACGTGTATCAGCAGACTACCCCAGTTTGAAAATAGAGTTCAATCCATACATTGTAGAGAAATATTAAATGTCTTGAATAGTCAAAGTTTTGAAATGCAGCAACTTTACTTTTATGGTAACGGATTAAATTAATAAGTTTTTCAAAAACGATGAACTCATCAGCAACGACTGCAATACTAGGGTGTGATTTATAATTCATGAATTATGCTCGTTTTGCAATTGTTGATGTCTTCCTTTTTGAGTGGCAACTGCTGTAAAGTTCAGTGGCGCCAAAAGTGAACGTTTAGCAAACCTTCAAAACAAATCAACCTCAAAAAAATGAATTCAAACGTCATACAGAAGGATATTGTGGAGGTGATTGCCAACTTGCAAAATCATTGGAATATACTGGAGGAGGAATTGATCGAAATTAATAAGGACATTCAATACATGACTCATTGCTTAAAAAAGTACGGAGAGAGTTTCCGAATCCCGCTCGGACATTTGCAAGACTTGAAAGTTTACAAGAAAAACGCAATGAGAGACATCATTGCGACAATGGAAAGTTTTTCTACCAATCTCAATGGAGGACGAGTTCTTTCAAACACCCTTTCTCAACATATTGCCACTTCTGATTTTGTCAACAGCGTGGGCCGAAGTTGGAGCACATCATCATCACTCGTGAACCCTCAAGCACAATATGCAGGTATGGTGAGCAGAGGAGAGGTGGTCACAATGACGACCAAGAAAAAACCCAACACGCCTGTCCATTACAAGCTCATCACCAAAAAACCTCAAGGCCAAGCTACACTGTAAATAAAAGTACTTTGTCTATTTAATCTGACAATTGTTCCACAATGTGTGTTCTTAACCATTCATTTGGGATCGAACTGATAACTTGAGGAGAATAGATCCGTTCTTCTCTCCCAGTTGTGCAGCTACAAGCACCAAATCGCCATTTATCGATTTACCAGCAAAGTATAATCCATGAACTTGCTTTGTGACCTTTCTATCACCGATTGGTCTAAGGTTGATCACAGAAATAAACTTATCAACAGCTGCTTGTAAGTCATCAGATGCTGCGTATTCTACAGGTTGTTGAGCAATTTCTGATTCTTCACCAAGCTTGTCCCATTCTTCTTTGAATGATGAAACAGCAACGTTTCTCAAAAAATCGGTAACACGTAAATTGAAAGCCTCCAATTCGAATTCATCCTCATTTTCGTCCTCTTCTTCGAATGGCTCGTGAGTTTCTGGATCTACATCTGCAGTACAAAACTTGAGCACACTATGGAGCTTACCAGTTACAACCTCTTGGCTTCTCTTCAACACTACAAAGGTAGACTCAGATTGATTAAATTTGATAGCTGATTCTGCTTGAATCTTGAAGGCTTCTTCAACATTTTCAACTTCACCTAAATCTAAATCAATAAGAAGGTTACTTAATTGCAACGACTCCACTCTGTTCTTAACAACATATTGAAGCACAATGTTCGACTCATAAACGTGAACAACACATGAAACAACATAGTCAGCATCAATTTCTGTGAGGTAAACAGGAGGGTTTGTCTTGAAAGGCTTTCCAAGATTTTGAAGTTGTGGAATTTTGGAAAGAGCTTGTTCAAATTCTTGAGAGTCGCCCACTGGTTGTGACTCAGCAGGAGCTGTTTCAAGTTGAACAGGTTGTGTGACAGCAGATTCCAATCCTGATTGTGAAGGAGCTTCTTCTGTTTCCACGGTGGTTTCCACAAGTTGGACATCGGATAAGTCAAATGGTTCATCAAGTGTCGATTGAAGATAGGAAACCAAGCTCTTCTCAACACTGTAAAAGTAGTGTTGCATATTTTCTGGAAGCTCATTGATAATTAACTTTTTGATAAGATCCTCGTCTTGTGTTTCCAAAACTTTCAAGTAGAATACTGCACGGTCTCTAACTTCATCGTCGCTATCTAACAAAACTCGCCTCAAAATAACCAAAACAGAGTTTCTCAAAGATTTGATCTTGGCAGCAAATTTAGCAATTGTAATAACTGCACTTCCTCTTACTGTTGGGTTCTCCAAAATCAATCTATTATAAATGAATCTAATGCATTTAGATGGATTGGAAGTTTCTGTTCCTTCAACACCCAAAAAGTGTAAAACTTGTTGAAGAACAATTGTGTATTCACAATCCTCAATAAACTCACAAAGTTGTGAAACAACCATATCTCTGCTTTCGGCTAAGTTCTTGCAAATGTTAATCATAGTACCAACGATTTGTTTCTTGTACTCATATCCTCCCTCAGTACGCAAAGCATTTGCTAAGAATGTGACCATACTGTAATACTTCTTTGGATATCTCATACAGAGAGACTCAATGGATTTGACAACAATAATTTTGAATTCATCTGGAATTTCTGGAATAAATCGTGAAATCTTCTTCATCAACTTTTCAATGGTTGGTTCTTGGCCAGTCTTTAAGAGAGTGGTTATGGCAAGAGTAGCAATGTTTCTGTTGTAATCAGAAATCAACTTGTCAATATCACTGTTACAAACAGAAACAAGTATTGGGAAATGGTTAGCAATATCATTCAAAATACGAATTGCAGAAAAACGCTTAACAGGCTTGTTTGATGACAAAAAACCACGAAGAGCTTCAATTGCAGCCGCCAATTCTTTTCCTAATTCTCGAATGCTACAAATAGCTTTTGCTGCTTCGAGAACGACCATGTCATTTCTGAATTTAAGAGAAGATGTCAAGTACTGCAAAATAGCCTTGCTTCTTTCAGAGTTAATATTTCCTTCCATTCTCAAAATTCTCATCGAGTACTTGATGAGTAGAGTGTGAGCAAGAGGAGATCTCAAGTTTTGAATGCCAGATGAAACAAGCTTACTAATCGCTAATCCGTCTTGATATCTGAGCTTGTACATCAAAGCTAACGCATGGTATTGGACCATGTGAAAACGTGAATCAACAGCAGATTGAATTTCTCCAGTCCATCTCTTTACAAGTTGATCTCCTTTTTGTGTATCGGATAAGTGGAAGCCAGCCAACAGAGCAGCACTGGCTACACCAGGATTCTTGTCCACAACACATTGTTTTAAGTGCCTTTCTAAATTGCTAAAAAGATTTTCATCCATAATTGTTCTCAACGCACGAATAGCATTGATTTTGAATTCTTCATTTTGGTTTTGACTCATATCCTTGAAGAGACTGTTGCTTGCAACAAATGTTTGGTTTGCTGTTTTTGAGAGCTCCTTCACGGCAATATATAGTATCCTTCTCAATCGAACATCAGGACTCAAGAACAGCTTGGTAATGTTCATAAATACATCGGTGGCTTCGGTAGTATTCAAGTTCTTTCCCTGATAGATAACATAGAGAAGTTGAAGGAGAGTGAGCACACACTTGCGAGGATTTAAAGGGCTCTCATTGAAGATTCTGGTCTCTTGCAAGACTTGAGTCTTTTCCAAATTTTGGAATGGAAAGACGTCAGCTGTTGTTTGATGATGGAGTTTTTAATGGATGATGATAAAACATGTTGAATTTTGATAGTGATCATTACGAGTTGTTGTTGTTGTATAATATGAGAGATGATCATCCGATGTCCAAAATAAAATAACAATTAATACCACATCAAAAGTACCAGAAAGTAATATCCAATGGAATTGAATCATCATCACGGCACATGCCACCTCATCATCAAGACTTACCCTGCTCGTCCTCATCTTTGGCCTTCATGTCGTGCTGATGCATCATTTTTTCCAACTTGAAAATTTTATTGACGTCATTCCCTTGCTTTCATTCGTGGTTGATTGGAATGGGTAGTCTATTCCATGAGTGGGGCATGTTTCGTTTCTTCTAAAAGATTGGTAGCATTCTTAAGGAGAGAATGAGCTGAGAGAAAGTTCGCTTTGCTTTCTTCTACTTCTTTTACAAAGTATTGGTCGTCTTGTTGATCCGTATTGATATGAATCAGTTTGTTGTCGACCGAGTAATTGCTCTTAAAGTAAAATCGACCGTTCACTTTTGTTTTCAAATCATCCACCTTATAGCCGTGTCCCAGTAGGCAATTATTGTATTGTTCTTTCAAAAGCATCAAGTTATTATAGAGGTATTTACAAACAGTGGTTGAACCAACATCAATGGCAGGTTTGACACAATAATTGATAATGTTTCGTATTGGCTCTTCAACTTCGTATTGCATGAATACGACTAAATCGCAATAGTAGAGTGCAATCGCCTTGTCTAAAAGCATTTCACAATCACCCACAACTTGATTTCTAAGGAACTCGTATTTGATTTTGTTTGCTTCAATGATTGCAAAAACGAGATAATTAATGGTTTCACTCCACACACTTTTCGTGAACAAGGAAATTGCTCGATTGGTGGCCATCCTCACTTTTCTCAGAATCTTAAAGTTTTGTTTGATTTCTTTGAAAAGGTCAATCTTGTCCTCATTTTCAGAGAGTTGTATTGCAGTTGCGATCACATCTTGATCTGCCATAAGATCCGAAACAAGTGTGAGGACCTCAGGATCTTGATGAAGTGGCTTTGAATAAATATCTTTAACCACTTCATTAATTAAATGTCCGTGGAACAAATTGTTGAGTTGAATCTTCTTCTTTTCGTCGTTCACTTGCTCAATAATGTACTTGATAAATGTTGCAATATTGGCTATTCTGTAATCGTGCTCAATGGTCGAATCAAGGGCTTGGCTGGAGGCAGTCGTACTCTTATTGATCATGAGTGTTTTGATTTGTTCTCGTGGTGCCATTACTCCAGTCATGCTTTTCAAAGCAGTTGGATTACACTTTTTAAGAAGCTCAATATTCTTTTGAGTTATTTCTGATTTGATGAATGATGGTATTTCATTAATCAATTCTTCTTCCAGGCGGTCAGTAAAATGTCCAGTCTTGTCCTCATCAATGTAAATCAAGCAATATGCAGAGCTAGAGCTGTCGTCTCCAAAAGCTTCTTTCATCACTTGATCTTTGCTTAATGTGGTAACTTTGGTGTCATTAAATTTGAACCAGACGTCTCCCGCTGCAGTTAAATGCTTAATATAACACCAATAATGTCCAGAAATTGCTGTTTTCCCAGAATGCATAATGATTGAGTACAGGGTATAGTTGACATGTTCAGAATACGAGTCTTTGAATGCATTTTCTGCGGCGGATGTCAATTCCACTTGCTGCTTCTTCAGTTCAGAAACCTTTTTGGTAAGCTTTTCTTGCTCTTTCTGTATGACACGAATGGCAATTGAGAGTTCTGTCATGTCTTCTGTATTTGCCTGTTCACCATATTCCCTCCTTAACTCAATTAATCGGTCTGCAGATGACTCCAAAGCTTGAATGAGACCAAAGTTTCTATTATTATAATTGTCTGTGTAAGAAAGAAGAGATTTCTCAATCTCGACAAGATCATGCTTAATCAATTTAAGTTCTGACCTTATCTTTTCTGTGATGGGCTTGTTCACTTCCAAGTAAGGGCTTAGGTCTAATACGTCTGGCATTGTGATGGAAGTGTGAAGTTTTTTAATCTGCTTGTTCTTTCCAAACACAGCTCTTGAGGTTTGAAGGAATAGCACTGGAGGAATGGATGTCTTGCCATCGAACCATACCGTTTTTCGAGCGTGTGTTTTGAAATTTCTATCGGTTGTGTACTCGATGGAATCGTCTTTCATACACAGTTCCAAGCAATCTCTGAATGTTCGAGTTTCAGGAGTTATTGGTAAAATCAAGTGATTAAATGTTTCTCTAGTTTTCTTACAAGTTTTCGTCTTATCTTCCTCTTCTGCTTCAACGTAGACGGTACTCTTTCCGTAGAATAGATTTTTAAATTTGCTAAAACTATTCTTGTTGGATTCCTTGTAGAGGGCCTCCATACCTTGTTCTAATCTTGATAAAAAGAGATTGTTGAACTCGGGTAAATCTTGCATTTCTCCAATTTGATATGGCTTGTTATCACTTCCTTTTAGTTTCTGCAATGTGGAGGTAGGATCAACGAATGTGGCATTTGAGAGTAACATGTTTGCAAATAATTTTTGCAACTCTAACAAAAATTCCTTACTACTCTCTTCATCTAAACCATTATGATTACTTTTTTCTTCAAGGTTTGGCATATTTAAAGAACCTTCAACAACAGGAGAGCTATCTGTCATTTGAACATCTTCTACTTGCTTTTCATCTTTTGAAGCATTAAACAAGCTATTCACTAGTAATTGTCCTTCTGACATGGCTTGTTCCTTGTCATTGGTGCATTGTGATTTTGGTTTGATAATACTCTTTAAAACAGAAGGTATCATGAAATACGATTGTAATAATGCATTCACATAACAAGTATTTCCAACATTCTTCAAGCCAATTCCACAAGGAAATGTTTCAAGCTCTCCTTCAGGAGTCCAATTGGGTCTGAGTGTACATTCCTCACTTGCAGAGGTATTTCCTTTGGTTTCGTCAAGAGATTTTTGAATTGCTCTCGCTAATTCTGAATCTTCTTTGGAAATATCCATCGCATCATTATCCACAATATGTACAACTCCATGTTCGTCTTCATAGTGAAACGAGGATGATGACTGGGACGTTGCTGGATGATGTTCGAGAGCCAAAGGTGCTGCTTTGGTACTTTCAGCAATCGATAACATGATCGCTCGTTGTTCTTCATCATCGGGATCCATTTCATCCACGCTCGTCGTAATATCTTCGAGTGCCATTCCGACTCAAGGATTCCGTATGAATTTGATATTATTATTATTATCAAAAATTTTGTAGTGATCCAAAATGATCTCCACAATAAAAGTTTAATGGTGTTGTTAAGGATCAATGAGTGATTTTGTGAAACTCAACCAGTCTGTATTTATATTGCCCAACAGTGTACTCGGAGAAAAATGATCAATTCGAGTTTTAATTTTTTTTAATTTAAAAAAATAACGATTGGGAAACGTCAAACATCAAGTCTGATGATGTCATTAATGGAATACGAATTATTTAAAACCATTTTGAATTCAAACATTTTTACATATTTCGGAAATAAGGCAATCCAAGAATATCCATCGCATTAGGTCTAGTCATGGAATCCTTTTCCAACATTTTCAATACAATATCACATAATTCATCCGAATATTCTCCATCTTTCATTTTGGAGAGTAACAACTTTCTCACACTCTCTGGATCCTTACTTAATAACAAGTGACTGATCGAAGTGGAAGAATCTTTGGTCATGATTTGATATATCGTTACTCCAAGTGAATATACATCGGTATTGGCATAGTATTTTCCACCAAGACCAATTTCGGGAGACATGTAAAGAGGTGTTCCAGCATAGGATAGAGCTTCAGATCCTTGATTTCCTTTAGCCAATCCAAAATCTGCCAACACCACATGAATCTTGTCATCCTTCATAGATTTGATGAAAATATTCGAAGGTTTGATATCTCTATGAATAATATTTAAGGTTCCATGAACGTAGGTCAAAGCATTACACACTTGCCAAATAATTTGTTTGATTAAATGTTCACTGCAGAATGGACTTTGAGGTGTCACAAATTTGGCTAAATCTCCCTGTTCATAGAAATCCATATCCAAACACACGAGGTTATCTTTTGATACAAAGAAATCATTCACTTTGAGAATGTTGTCATGACGAATATTCATCAATTGCATTCCTTCTTTCATGATATTGTTCAAATCACTGAGAGATGTAAATTTCATGACTTTGACTGCTTTGACTTTGTTTTGGAATTTGGTGTCGTTGGCCTTATAGACGGAACCAAAAGCTCCTTTACCAATTCTTGAAATATTTTGATATCGAGAGAATGGATCGGCTTGATAAACCAGTGATTCTGTAGATGTCACTCCAGATTGTTGCATTCTATCTTCACTGATCATAATTGGAGTAAAGTTCACACTCATGTCACTTGGAAAATCAGAAATTAAAGAATTTGGATTTGAGTTTGGAAGTTCTACATTACTACTATTTGGGAATGCCACATTAGAGGTTGGTTTGTTCATTTCCAAATCAGATTTGCTTCCTCGTTTTCTCACCACACACATGACAATGATTACAAGCATGGCAATGATTAAGCCAATGAGTGAAACCACTGCTACAGGAACAACGACGGCAATAATAATCGTGGTAGTGTTGTTCTGATCGGTTGGTACTCGACTTGATGAAGAGGAAGCGACAGGAATGGCTGTACTCTTTTCACAATTCGTTCCTGTGAACCCCTTAAAACATACACATATTCCTGGACTTGTACAGAGTCCATGACCTGAACAAACTCCAGAATTGGATGAGAGAGTTCCATTACAAATGGATAATTCACAATTGTTTCCTCCATATCCAGTTGGACATGAACATTCGGAAAACGTGGAATCCATTGTTTTGTTTCCTTCACAAAATGGAGTTAATTTTCGTACCACTCCGTTACCATCATCTGTGAACACAATTTCACCATTGGTAGGATTGACCGCTAAACTTGACAATGCTGTAATGCAAGTATCTGTGCCTAACAAGTCTCCATTGTAATAACAATCTTGCGCACGTGGTGGAATTCCAGCAATGGTTCTTATTAATTTTGTGGTCTTGGACACTCGTCGAATGATTTTGTTCGTAGAATCTGCAATCATCAAATCTCCATTGGGAGCAATGGTCAAACCGTGAGGTGAATCCAAATTAGCCAAATCCGCTGCAATATTCTCTCCATAATATCCACGAGCATCCTTAATACCAGCCACTGTGGAAATGAGACCTGTGGTGGCATTGAGCACTCGAACGATGTGTCTCGAAGTTTCAGAATAATATAAATCTCCTTCTGGAGAGAGGGCAAGTGCCTTTACGGAATTTCCAATATTGACCGAAGTGGCATTCACTCCATCATTGGTGAATTTGGCATCTCCTGTTGAACATGTAGTCCATCAAGAGGAAGTATCAACAATTGTTTGTTCATTATTTCATGTGGATATATTAGTGTTTTCACTTGCTCACATTGTAAACTTACCGTCCATTCCTGATCCTACAATGGTTTTCACAACTCCATTGGAAATCATTCGAATTCTTCGATTACCAGCATCAAAATAAATAATGTCATCATCAGCTCCTTGTTGGGAGGATGGCACACATATCACTGCCCTTGGATTATACATTAAGGTATTGTTTGCAAGTGTTCCATCAGGACTAAAGGATGGTGTTCGAAATTTTCCAGCCACTACAGAAACCATTCCATTCGAAACTTTCACAATTTGATGATAACCCGTTGCAATAATTAAATTGTTTTTAGAGGTGTAGCAAAATTGTGAATTCACAATAAAAGAAAGTCCTACTGGTCCTTCATAGAACGACGTTGAAGCAGCTGGCATTGTTCTAAATCCGAAAAGCGTTGAAATTACACCACTTGCTCCATCCACATTAAAAATCGAATGGTCTTGTGTCATGTGTGAGGAATAAATGGCAATTTGTCCATTGTTCTTGTTGATAGCAACAAAACCTGGTTGGAAAATAGGAAATTTGTTGGCCAGTGTTCCAGGAGCTGGTAATGGATAAAAGCCAAGAACCGTAGTGATGGTGTTGTCGAGGCCGATTTTCCTTACGAGACCGATACGTTCGGAAAAGAAGATTTCACCTTGTGGAGAGACATGAAGATTATTTGGAGATCTATGTTGTGGAAGATTATCTGAATGCCCAAAGCAAGAAAGATATTCAACTTACCTCAGTAAAGATTGATTAGCTTGTAATCCCTCTCCGCTGTATCCAATAAATTCCACGTTATTGGATGGTAAAATTCCTGCAATTACTTGAATGCTGTTATCGGGCAAGAGTTTGCAAATTCTTGAACTACCCAAAACAAAATAAGTGGTTCCGTTTCTTCTAAAAACGCTGGCCACAGTGTGGAGATTTGGATCTGTATACAATTTCACAGCTGTGTTGTTCTTTTCAAAATATTTCACAAGCGAAGCCGTTTCAACATCTCCAAAATAGACAACTGTTCCATCTTGCTCTTGTTCCACATGAAACGATGTAGGATTGGGGTCAGAAAATTCACTGTAGGTATAGACAGCAATAAAATTGGCACTCGATCGCAGTCCCTTATAAATTCCAGATTTGGTTGAGAAGTAAATGTAACCATCGGTGCTCTTAGAACCTGAGGCAACGACCATTGATGGCTCTCCAATGGATGTGTTGGTGGAAAAGATTGTGGTAATCGTTCCATTGAGTTGTAATAAACGGATTCTGTGATTGGATCTATTGAGAATAAGAAATATCGTTAGTGGTAAAACAAAGTTGCGATCACATGCATGGTCCAAATATTAATAGCCATGTTGAAAATAAAAAGTCATTTTGAGATGCAATCACACTTACGAATCTGCAATCAATAATTCACCATTATCATATAAATAGAGACCAGATGGGATAGACAACGTGGTCTGATTCGCCAATAAACCATCTTCATTAAATCCTGATTGTCCTTTCACTCCAGCCACTGTTGTTATAATTCCATTTGGCAGTCCTAACTTTCGAATGGTGTGACTGTTGGAATCACTCACATACATTTCAGAACCATCTCGAGAGAGGACAGCATGTCGTGGAGTAAGTCGAATACCAAGACTGTTGGCTTTTAATCCATCTCCATATCCAAGATTGGTTTTAAATTTTCCTGCCAATGTTGTAATCGTACTGTCATTACCAGATACCATTCGCACTCGATTGAGTCCTGTAATAATTAAATCACCTCTCGAATTGATAGAAACAAAATTAGGTTGGTTGAGAGGTGCTGACAATGCAGGTCCATAATCTCCTGCATTACCATATTGAATACTATCTTCATCGCTGGTTCCATTTCCTGCTACAGTGGTTACTGTTTTGAGGTCAGAGGAGATTTTTCGAATTCGATGAAATCCAGCATCTGCCACGAGAATATCTTGACTGCTTGTCACATAAAGACCTCTAACAGGGATAAAAGAATTCACACCAAAAATTGTCAAGTAATGAATGACAATGGAAATTTGAAACCTACATTGGAGATTGGAAATATGTATTCAATGGTTGTGTGCCTTCCGAAAAACTACCACCGCTTACACCTTGCATTCCAGCAATGGTTAGAATTCTGTATTGACCATTGGGCTCAACTATTTTCATCGTTCCAATCCATGATATTCCTCATTCTTAATCAATCAACTGAATCAACATACCTGTTATTTTTCTAATTAATCCTTCTGTCGTGTCCGTAATATAAATCACTCCAGTTGGAGTGACGAAAATTCCTCTCGGTGAAGACAATTTGGTATTTGTTGCAATCACATTATTTAACACAGAACTTCCTCCTCCTGCAATGATGGTCATGGTCGTTCCTGTGGAATCAAATTTCCTGACCAAACCATTCCCAGAATTTAAATCTGTCACAAAAATCTCTCCAGTGCTTTCGACTACAAAAACACCCATTGGATTTTTCAAATTGGTGCTCGAGACAATGGTGGTGACCATTTGGGTACTCGCTGATATCTTTCTGATCATTGAATTTCCAGAGTCTTTCATCATGTGAGAGTAAGATTACAATGACTAGTTCCGAGTTTTACACATTTCACATGTGAACTTACCTGCAACATAAAGGTCTCCGTTGACTGCAAGATACAATCCCATGGGTTGATTGAATTGACATTTTAATATGTGATCATCACCTAGTAAGTCAGCCACATAATCAAAAAGTGGGCGTGATTATAATTGGGTTGGCGCCAAGAAACCACATCATCATGGACACACATTGGAGTGCACAGCCAACAGCATCAAACATGAAGAAATTTGTGAAATCATAGGCGTACGCCACACGTGACCATAAATGTCAATTGTCCAACAGCCATATTTTCCATGATGGAACACAACGTCAGTTCCTATGAAGCAAACATGTTTTCGACTTGGACTTACCATTGTATCCTCCAACTCCTAGCCCTGCAAACAGTGTAATGATTCCGTTTGCCGTAATCTTTCGTATGACATGATTTCCTGTATCTGAAATATATGTTTCATTCTTGTCATTCATGATGGCTGCGCTTGGTTGTGAAAGAGGACCATATTCCGCTTGATACATTGGAGAAACTCCCTCCACATATTTAAATCCTCCTATTGTTGTGGTTTTGTATTGAACTGGAACTGCATGTACAACTAGTTGCCAAATGTCACTCGACCAATAAAACACGAGAAGAAGCGACACTAGCGGCAAAATGACAGCGTGCGGGGTCTTTGAACATGCTCTCGGTGAAATGTTTGCCATGTTGGCCAATGTGGGAATGAGATAACTCGTTGCCGAATTTTTTTGGTGTTGGTTGTGCAAGGAAATTTCTCTTCGTTTACAAAGTTCACAGAATTTCAGAAGACGCTTTTTGAAGGCTAGATGTTGACAAAAAATCAGGTTCTATTGTTAGAGTGACTTGATCACAACTCCTACAATCTTCCTGTTTAGAAACAAAGTTGCCAACTGTGAATGGGTGGTTTGTATTCAGTTTTAATTCAACTCCGTAAAGAATCTCCTGTTCTCCTTGCCGATGGAATTAACGATGGTCAGGTGAAAAGCGTTCTTATAACCAAACTGTAAAACAACTGTTACAAAACAATGGTGATATCTCGGTACTCAAAAAAATGCAAAAGGCTTGGTCTTCATTCAACGGATATCACATCTCCATATCCAACAAATTATTGAGGAAACCAACGACAAGTGTTGTGGTACAATGTTTCAAAAGTCATGATCAATACCACCATTTGGTTCATACTAATCAGTTGCGAAATTATCATCTCTGCCAACCATTACTTCAATCACAACATTCATCATCCCGAAAAGAATTAATTCAAAAACATTTTAAAAATTGTACTCAGTGCGGAAAATGTTGTACAGGATATGGATCCATTAGAGTCTATTTAAATGATACAAAAGCTATGGAAGCAATTGCAAAATATTTAAATATAAGTGTTGAAGAATTTTGTAAGAATTATGTTTTGAGTTCAATTTCACCTCGTTCCAACGAAAAGCTTCTCTCCATTAAATACAGACCTTCATTGAATTTCCATAAACGAGTTGAGTGTGTATTTTTAAAGCAGAAAGGAGTTGATGAGCATGGGAAAGCTATTTATCAATGTTCAATTTATCCCGTGAGACCAGAACAATGCCGAACCTTTCCTCATGGATGGAATGAAGAAATTGAAGCAGATGAAACTTTTTATAATATGGTTGAAAATTGTGAGGCATTAGAATCATTGAAAGTATCTCGAGGATGGGAAGAAGAATGAGAAATATAGGCATGAATTCATTGTTGTTTGTTCTTCATGCATGACGTCATACATGGCAAATTCAATTTACGAAACAATTGCTTAATTCCCGTTCAATTGGTGGTAATGAATACCTTTGTTCCTTTTCACATTTTAAATTGATTGTCAAAAAGGCCCAAAGTTGGAGTGACCAATTGAGAGCGTGCAGCTCAACACATGAGTGTAATTATCGATTAATAATGAGAAACTGAGATGACTCAATAACTTAAAATTTGTTTATTTGTGGCCAGCATCATTGACAGCGTCTATTGCTTACTCATAACCTTTTCAACTTCTTCGATTGTTTTAGGAATGCCGGCACATAGGTTATCAATACCATCGTCAGTAACGGCAACGTCATCTTCAATTCTAATGCCTCCAACGCTCATGTAATCATTAATCACAGAAGGATTCAAGTATTTTTGAAGAGTCTCATCCTTGAGAGCATTGGCAATCATTCTCTTATTGAAATAGAGACCTGGTTCTACAGTGAGAACCATACCTTTTTGTAAAGTAACTCTAATTCTGAGATTTTTAATTCCAGGCTCATCAATCTTCTCAAATGTGCCATCTCTGTTTGGAGGATCATGAACGTCAAGTCCTAAAGCATGTCCCAAACTATTATAAAAGTGTGAAATTATTCGCAATAAAGTTCAATTAAGCCTCGTATTTCTTACTTACCCATGAGGGAAAAATACTGAGCCGGCATGATGTTTCACTAATTCTTCAACAGCTTCATCTCCTTGTTTACCATCAACTTTCAAAATTCCCAACTCATACAATCCTTTAGTCATCACACGCAAAGCCAATCTATGCATGTCTTCCCATTTCACACCAGGTTTCATTGAAGCTAAAACTTGCATTTGGGCGTCGAGAACAAGTTGATAGATTTGACGTTGCTTTTCGGAAAACTTTCCATTCACTGGAAACACTCTTGTAATATCACTTGCATATAATGAACCATAAGTTTCAGCACCAGCATCAATCAAAACCAAGCTTCCATCATGAACAATTTCATCATTTCTAATGTAGTGCAGAGTTGCTCCACGATCGTCACCAGCAATAATTGGATCATATGCTTGGAAAATGGAACCTCCATTCAGCATAGTCTCATATCGAAAAACGGCCTCAAGTTCACGTTCATTGATACCAGGTCTTGCACGTTGCATGCATTTGACGTGAGCTGCTCCAGAAATTTGGCACATTCTTCTCATAATTTCAATTTCTTCTTGTGTCTTGATGAGTCTTAAATCCTTCACCAACACATAAAAAGTTCGTGATATTTCATCAGAAATAATTTCAACACCTGGTTCGAGAGTCTTTGGATTCAATAATGAACTGTTCTTTGATTCTTGATCAAAAGCATAGACTTTTTGAATTTTCCATTCCTTCAAGATGGATGCAACAGCTGATTCGGATTTGTACTCGACACGAGAGAAACCAAGTTTTTGTTTATAATCATCAGCTACTGGATAGTCTCCACACCACAATGCATAATCATCATCGTATTGTGGAACAAAGAGTACTGATTCGCTGATGGATGGATTCATCAACAAGGCACATCCAGGCTCTGAACATCCCGATAAATAATAGAAATTACTCTCTTGTCGGAAAGAAAGTTCTACATCATTGTTGTTGGTTCTATGTTTAATATCACCTCCCTGAATAAAGTATGCTGTATTATGAGTGAAGGTTTCTCCTTTCAATTTTGCAGCAGCATAGAAAGCTTCTCTGAAGGCTTTTCGGTTAGCACTGGTTCGAAGAATGGCTGATGAGGACATCATGGTGGCGAGCTTTTTTTATGGATCGATTTTCTCTTCACTCACATTTTACAACGAAATCTTCCTTTTTGTTTACGAAATTAAGAGTGACACACAGTGGTTTAACCCGAGCCAAAATACTCCAGCGAGTTTGTTGGTGAGTTGGCGAGGGTCAACGTTTCTTGATGCATCATTTGAGTGCTTTTGTTTATGTACTTTTTTGCACAACAACTCTTGCCTCAATTCCAACCGAGAGGGTGTATGCCTTTTAAAGCTTTAGGCAGATCGGAATTGCATAACGATTTTTGGCAAAATACAAATAGTACATGCAGAACATTTGCAACTCGTGAGAACAACAATATTTGGATGAAACATGATAATAAGGGACTAATAAATGGCAGCAACAACAACAACCGATGAAACTTGAAAATAAGGGACTACTCAATAACGAGCCGTGAGGGGCAGAAGTATGGAACGGATCACGATTACGAGCGGGTGGGTGATGAATATAGTGATACTTCTTCTGATGAAAAGTCTGATGAGTCCTAGGAAATGGCATCATTGGTTCGTATTGAATCTCTCAAAAGGGCATCATTGGTTCGGAAGGCTTGTAATAAATACTATATTTCAAAACAAATGAAATAATAAAAAAGAAGTTGGAATGGATGAGGGCCTGACCCTACGTAGATCGTCTTAAAGCGCTTATTAATAAAGCTTAATGGATTTTTACTCCTAAATCATCGTCATTGTCGTCCACGAATGTGACATCGTCTTTTTTAGCTTTGGGTTTATACATTTCTTCGATGGCATGCCGAACTTTGGATATTATATCTTGTTCATACGCTTCACGTTTTCTTTTTAGATTTTCAAATCTTTCAGCGTAGGTATTCATTTCGTTTGTTAAAGGATCTAAGGGAGGTGGTGAGGACGAGGCGGCTGGGCTACTGAATGTTGTTGGAGGTGGTAAATATTGGGGAAGAGCAACATTGTCTATTTGATTACCGCTCTGGTGTACCTGTTCGGGTTGTGTTAGATTTGTAGATTGTGGAACTTTCATTCCACCCATTGCACGAACACATTCTGTTCGCTTCTTGCTATCATACATAAGGTCTAATAAAGTTACAACTTCAACATATTGCGAGTTATCGTCTCGTTTTGTGTTTTTGAATTGCGTTCCAGGACTTATTTTGTCCCAATACTTGTTCTTCAAATGTTCAGATCCGAAATCTATTAACATTGTCCGATGGGCACCCTCTGGTTTTTCTGGATAAGTTTTACACTTTGATAATTGTAGAGAAAGACTTGTGCGGGTATAATCCAGTTGTTTTTCCAAAATAATTTTTATATCATTGTCATTGTAATCGCCAAGCCTTCTTGATTGATCTTGCGTACAAAATTTGAGCGAAATTAAAGCCAAATAATCGGTCCAATCACTCTTTCCGAGTTTCTTCTTTTTATAATTTCCCAAATTGCTCGGCGTATAATTTTGATAATTGTTCGGAGGTCGTGGTGGTGGTGGAGGCGGAGGTTGAGTTGTGCTATTATTCTTATTAATATTGGGATTATTATTGTGGAAACTACTACCTGTTGGTGTTACAATCTCGTACGCCGAACCAAAGCAATAATCATCCTCCGATGAAAACATAGGAGGTCCCAATGACGGCATTTTTTGCAATTGTCTGGTCCACTGATTGCTCAATCAACCCTACATTTTTGAAATTGTATTAGATTTAATAAGGATTGTTATTGAAATTGGTATTTGCAATAATTGAATTTCCAATGAATTAAATTGTACATTGCATGGTTGTTGAGTTGTAATATCCACATCGTGGTCTAAGATACTCGTCCCATCCAACACAAGAATTTGCAGAATAGAAACAACTGATTGAAGGGTAACATTTGTTTTCTTTCAAGGTATATAAATTGGTATCAAGTCCAGGAATTTTGTTATTTCCTAACATTGGACTACCTCTGAAACAATCTTGTCCAGGATAAGATAAACCAAAAACATAGAACAAAGCAACTGCGCATCCGAAAATGAACAATATTGGTGTAATGATCATGAGAATTCGTAACTTGGGTTCAAGATAGGACGTCCTTTGCCAATATAACAAAATTCCTAATGGAATTAATTGCAAAATTAAAAAGATGATCATTGCAAAGTTTGCATAAAGGTGTACATCGTTCACAAATGTGAAAACTGCTAATAATATAAAAGTGACTAGTCCTATAAGACCTACAATTGCACCTGATGTGTAGGTGGCAATTTTGATCTAAATTATTGTCATTGACCGAATCATTGGTTATTCGTGCAGGATAAACGATTCCGATTTGATATTAAATATATTTTGAATTAGTCAAGTGAGGAGATTGTAACATTGTCATTTATCATCATTAATTTCAAAAATGTTGTTCGGATCAAGTTGTTCAAACATTTTCAATATGGCCCATACGGACGGATTTGTTGATGAGCAACAATGCTATAACAATTTAATACCTACGGTTTTGCTGTTCTCATCTCCATAGAGAGGATTGTCCATGTTTTGTTGATATTTTTTATTTGGATTTTATGATTCGAATTCAAAGTAGAAGATTTTTTGTAGTGACACGGATCTTGCTTGACACAAAAGTTTTCATTCAACAACAATGCATGAGCTCCACTCGTAGCAATGTAATCTGTCAATAATTTATTCAAAATGTCAATTTAAAGGAATGGTTCTAAATCAATTTCAAAAACGGATACTGGAAGTTGAATCTTAAAGTTCTTGAGCACCAATGGATGTACAATACCAAAGACTCCAATCTTGTTACCCTTATAGTAAATATTGGCCTGTCTTCCTTCCAAAAAGCTCTCATCATTCGATGGGAAAATGGAATAGCATTCTCTTGTGCCAGCCTTTTCATGTTCTACTTCGAATGGAACAGCTAAAACTTCCATCACTCTGTCCACCAAACCATGAACCAGTTCCAAGCCAGATGTCTCAGAAGAGAAGAGAGCTGCTAATCTTCTATTATTTCTTGTTCCTACGTCCTTGGATGAGTCAATCAACACAACATCTCCGCATTCGAACAACTTGATTGGTAATTTCAAAGTCTTGTTGCTTTGCAAAGTCTTTAACAAACCTGGAATCAAGCTAATTCTAGCTGTTTGGAATTCCTTAGTTTGGGGTTGAGAAACAGTAATTGCACTCTTTCCATCATTATGTTTTCTCATGAATGTGAAGATTTCATCGATAGAGCAGAGAATTAAAGACAAAACTTCTGTATATCCAGCCATACTCATCTCTAAACGCATCATATCAGATAATTTGTTCAATTCGTTTTCTTTTCCTACAGTTGAAGACTTGGGGAAAGTCTTTGGAATATTATTGTAACCATATGCAATGGCAACATCTTCCATAATATCACATGCGTGTAAAACATCGCTACGAGTTGGTGGTACAAGAACCTTCAGTGTTTTCTTGTCATTCATAACAGATGCGTTCAATTGCATTTTCTTTAAAAGTTCTGCCATTTTTTCAACACTCAAATCCAACCCAAGTCTGTTATTGACATAATCGGTCGTGCAAGAGAATTCAACATCATCAAGAATAGGTGTTTTCTCATTGGCTGATTGAGTGCTATCTTCATATTCAACCTTAACTTGCTCAACTGTGAATGGTTTTGAGCAATATTCAGCAAACATTGTGACCATAGTATTCAATACAACCTTGGCCTTGGTCAAGTCTGTGGCTGTGCATTCAATGAAAACGTTCTTTGTTGAAACTTTGATCTTGGAATGATCCGAGTTAATAATTGGTGGAAGAGACAAAACTTGTCTGTTTGAATCATAAATAACAGGATACACAGGACTATCTTTGATAATCTTAAGGTATGGTCTCAAATGTTTTTGTTTTTCTTCAGTTTCAATAAAGTTAAAAAGTTCTGTTGCTGTAAATTGTTGAGTTTGACCCAATGGAGCAAACTTGATTTGAGACGGAGGCAATGCTTCATAGGTGAATGGACCTTTGATTGTGTCCAAATCATGGGTACCAATGGCAACAAGTGTTCTCTTTCTACAAATGTTTTGGTGGAGCTTTTCTTGCAAATCCATGAAGCTCTTCTTTCTGGCTTCATCAAAAGTAATATTTCTCAATACTGCACCAACAACAAATCTTCGGACTTGTTGAGTTTCCTTCTTGACGATAATTTTCAGTAACTTGCTCTCACCTCCAACAACGCTATTATCAATTGAAAAAACTGGTGTATTCTCTTTTTGAAGGAAAATCTTCAAGGCTCTGCACAATCCTTCTTCGCACAACAAGTCGTATCTATTTGCTGGAATTTCAATTTTATAGATGACTTCATCGGCATCTTCAGAGAGTAATTTCAAATCCTCCTTTGAGAGTGTTCCGTGTTCTTTTTCCTTCATCTCTCTTTCAGAAGTAACATCATCCAATTCAATACCGAAATCAAAACATAATTGGGTGAACTTTTCATCGGCTATGTATACGGTTCACCAACAACAAGATCACAACGAACGAATAATTGTGAGTTAATTTCATCATCCGAAAGAGCAATAATAATCATAACAAAATTGATAATGTGTGGCATAGGTAATTCGATTTATACATGTTTGGTGATTGTGTACGTACAGTATGTGGACGGAAGCTCAAGACGTTCGAGCAACCTGTTTTTCTTCACGTTAACAACTGGCATGATGGAAATTTGAGATGGATATTTTTTTTCGTCGTCCCAACAATTTTTTTAGCTTGCTAAATAAACTTTTTGCTCGGACGTAGCAGTGGTTTATTGAGATGCTGAAAGCATTTGGTGAGTGCAGTCACCTTAAAAACAGTATGTTATTGATTTGATTGTCCTCTGTTAGAACCACGTCCTCCTCTACCGCGTCCTCTATCAGATTGTCCTCTTCCACGTCCTCTACCGCGTCCTCTTGTTGTTGGCATGGGTATTAAATTATGGGGTGTAATTTTCAGCTTGCTGCTGAATTTTGATACTCGAATTAAGGGAGTATTTGCTGAAATGTTTTCAGGATGATTCAAATGGTCTAAAAACATCTTTCCAAACTTGTTAAATGCGTTAGTATGTTTTTCAATGAAGATCTTCATAAAGTCTCCCAACAAGACAAAATTCCTAAAACTATGTCTTGAACCATCCAATAAAAAGTCAATCATAAATCGATCATAATCAACACGAATGTTTTGAGAGCAGTATTTGGAGATACAATAGTATTTCCAGTTTTTGGCAACAAATTGCGTGAAATGGTGCACAATAAAATCAGTTTGAGACTCCAAATTGAAATTCCATTCATCACCTAAAGATTGTTGTTGGGTCCGTTGTTGAACGGTCGTTTCTGGCTGTACAATCTCGCATCCTCTTCGAATGGTTATTACTGCAGGTGTTATCTGAGAGGATCTTCTTAAATTTGCCACGGATTCGAGTATATTCTTGTTCATCCGTGCCTCACGTGCAATCATATTAAATAATGACAACAAGTTCTGAAACAGGTTAACATGACCATTCGGTCTGTTTTTAAAATTAGAAGCAAGCCTATTCTTTCCATGAGCATAGCTCTTCGTAAATAAATAAAAGTATCTAGATTTGTCGTTGAGCATTTTCAAGAGATCCATTAGGGAGTAAATGTTATCTTTGAAATCATGTGAATAATGAAATTGAGCGTGCTCCGAATATTCAGGCGGTCTCAGCTGTCTTGTAAATCCAAAAGACACCTTTCTCAAATATTCATTCTTCCTCATACCATAACGAACACCTGTGATGGTGTTTTGCGTTAAAGAGTATATCGTATCTTTGATTTTATCTCTTATAGATCGTAAAGTTATGAGCCTGCTCAATTCTTGTTTCCAATTTCTTTGTTTTCTTGACCTGCTCGATGCTTTCTTTGCAAAAAGCATTTCTTTTACCTCGGCGTCTATTCTCTCATTATAAGCAATACTTTCAGATGCATCAGGTGTCACCACTGGAATTCCAACTTTTCTATTCTTGTGAATGACATCCCGTAAGTTCTTCAAGTTTGCGCTTCGTTCAATAATTTCGTTCATGGACTGCATATCAGTGATGTCAGATTGCAAGAATGGTGAGAGCCAGCCTGGAAATAAGTTATTCATAATTTTTAAACTCTTTAAAAGTTTGTACTTAATGTCTGAGGCACTGAACCTCCCTTGCTCATTTTGGATCAATGACACAAACTTGCTCTTTTTCTTGTTAAATTCATTCAACTGTTGAGTGAAAGAAAGTACGTTCCATTCGGTTTGTAGCTGACTAGACGCCGAATGTAAGTCGCCAAGAGTTTTCAAAAAGGTTTTTCTATTTCGTACGTAATTTTCGATGTCCTCAATCTCTTTTCGCTGCTTGAGAAAAGTCAACAGTCTAAAATATTCACAAAATTGAATATTTTGTCCTGTAAATGAGGACTCTCCAAAATCATCAATATTCAGCATTGTCAATGTAATATTGCGAGAAATATACAGGATGCTCTTGACGGCATTATCATTTAGAGATAAAAAGGAGAAAACCTTGAATAGAATTTCTCTCGGTAATTGTTTGAATAGCTCTCCACCGCTTCCTGTTGGGTTCATTAGCTTTACTTTCGTGTGTTTTGGATTTTGTTTTACATCTTTTTTGTTTTGGTTGGCACCATCTCCCAAAGCAAACACTACAAAGTCATCAAGCTTCCATTGATTTTTCCTTCTATTTCGTCCCTTTTTTTTGTTTTTCAATCCGTTTTCAGACATGAATTGTCGTGCAATACTTTTCGGAAGCGATTTATGAGGATTCCGATTTTCTGCTTGTTGTTGTTTAGTATCCATTCGCGAGATTGGATTTTGTACTACCTGATGATCACAACGAGGGTGCCAAAGCTCACTATCATCACTCAACATTTTTTTATTGATAAAAAAAAGAAGTACGCTTTTTCAAGTTCGATCTTGCTGGAGAGTTGTTGTCCATTTGGATTGTTTTTTGTCATAGGTAATATGCGTACTTAGTCATAGATCCAGAACTCAAATCAATGGTGGTAATGTTATGGTTGGGGTTGATATTTCATACAGAATGTTACATTGTGTGCTTTTTCTATAACAATTCAAAACAGGTTGCTCTCTATATTTTCTTTCGCGATGCAACACTTTGGACCACAGGATACCACAACCAGAAGTAACAGCTGGTGTTATTCGATAGCTCACATGAACAAAATTCTGCTGAAAATCTCCCACATTTAGAATGCATTTCATTCTACAAGACAATTCTACGTGTTGATATGAAAGGCAACCAATATTCCATTTGCCTGTTGCAATGTCAATGTTCCCATGGGTTTTTGAAATTTCACAATCTATGTTTGATAAGGATGGAGGTAATTCCACGATTAAATTTTCAATAGTAAATCGGGACGTCAAAATTCTGTTGTAAGCTAATTTGTACCTCTGCTGCTGTCGTGGTTAAGCCTTGGGTCGATATATTTTGTAATGAGAGTCTGAGTGAAAAATGTGGAGCTTTAGCGGTAGTTACTCTCTCGAACATATACCTCAACAGCTCAAAATGTCCATCAGGAGGAATGAATGAAATCGTTTTCTCTTCATTCAGCTTTACATCTTTGAATAGCTTTACAGATCCGTCCAATGCCCAATAATCTTGAAATCTTCTGTTCAACATTAGTATTAATTCTGGATATAATCCAGAAATATAACATGTAACATCAATTTTACCGCTCACTTGATGTGCAGAAATTTGGCCATTACTCGTTACTGTCATTCTCGATTTCTCGAACCAATCCCAAAATATTTCATTTCTTCTGTATTCAATAGGAGTTGCGTTAAAATGCACAGAAGGAGCGTTCGAGTATGTCGGTATGATTTCAGGAAGAAGAGCTTTTTCAGGCCACGACGCTTTCAAAATTTCTTTTAACTCATTTGCTGTTGAATTTTGTGTCATTCCCAAACACAATACTTCATCTACCAACAGCCATATCAGTGTATGGTTAATTCTGATATTATCAATTCCAATTTTGGGTCGACCCAAAATTTCGCACAAGAGATCATGTATCTTGTACAGAAGACAAATCATTTCCATGGCATTATTACGTATGCTGTTGGAAACCACAACGACTTGCGCAAGAAAATATTGGTTCTTTTGTTCTGCACCCTTTGTTTACACTTACAATATAAATCCTGTTTTGAAATAAAAGCGAATGATTTTCCTTTTGTGTGGAATATTGGTCTAATATGATACATATCTTGTGCTTGAATCACGCTCTCGACAAAGCTCGAAACTGTATTCTCTTTTATGAATTTGTACCTTTCCCAAGCTCCCAGAGGAGCCATATCGAAATTTCTATAAAACAATTCATTTCCAAATCTGTCCAAAATAAAGAATGAATCAATTCTTTTCGACGACTCCGACATGCAATAACAATCATCGTGCTCGTTGAGGTAACTTTGAATTTGTGTTAGATAATGTCTATAATTTGATCTCAATTTTTGGTAAAATCGGTCGGCCTTCTTCAGCACTTGTTTCTGATTGCTTGTCAAGGACCACTGGTTTCCCAAATACATGACAGCAAATTCTTCCGAATTCATCAAGGTGTACCAATATTTACACACCATATAGGGCTTTGATATTTGAAAATCATTCATTTCCAAGAAACTCAAAATATCTCTTTCCTGCATCCAATCAAAAAGCAGCAAATTTAAAAATAAAATGCCCACGTATTTTTGTATTTCGTGAGTCACGGTTCGGAAAGGCGCATCCAAATTAATTTGGAGGTGTAGGATTTTGAGTCAGCCGTTTGCAACAGGCTCACACTAAACAATGACTTCATCCTTACACTTACATGTGGTGAGTGAGTAGATTTATGAATCAATGTTGCCGTTGGTGTTGTTGGAAAATAACGAAAAAATGAGCAAGTCAAACAGGCCACAACAACACGGACGCGCCACATTTTGCTCATCACAACAATCATCACAACAAAATGAACCTAGTACTTTACCACAATCATCACAACAACTACCTTCGGGTGAAACTCAACAAACAAAATCATCGGAACAACAAATCATCAAAATGTCACAAGATGAGCTACAACAACTCACAAACAAGAATTTAAAAGAATTATGTAAACAATATCATGTTAGGACATCAGGAAACAAACAACAATTAGTCCAAACTATAATGAACTTCTACGCATCACTTAATCCAAACGCATCTCAAAATGAGTTTGAAGGGAATCTACGGAGCATTAAAAAATTGAAAAAATCTACAAACAATAATTCATCAGCCGAAACCAAGGAAACTAAGAAAAGAAAGAAATCAATGACATCAAGTAGATTAATTGAGAAATCAAAAAAAAGAAAAAATCAAGTATTGTTTGCGAAGAATGTAATAAGAAATTTGCAAGCAAAAAAGCTCTCCTCTCCCACAACAAAGACAAGCATGGTTATATTCCTGAAGGCTGGAAAAAAGCACCGGAATTCTGTAATCCATACATCACCAAAGAATGTGGCAAACCGTCAAACAAAGTTACAAACGGAAATAGTTTTGAATTATTCAAACAATTATACACGGCTGAGGTGGAAAAGCATATTTTAGAAAAAACTAATTTAAAATGTGCTGAATTGAAAAAACCTGAGGTTACCTTGCAGGAATTGAACTATTATTTTGCGATTACTTTTACAATGGGGCTTATCAAAATGCCGGAGTTGGCACATTATTGGACAAAGGAAGAGGAATATTTATTTGGGAACGGATTAATTCGCAACATAATGACCAAGAAACGTTTTCGAGAAATTCATCAATGCATATCATACGATATTGATTGGATATTAGACACGTTTTGCAACCTGCTTCATGAATGTTGGATCCCAAGTAATATTGGGGTTGTTGATGAATGTATTATATTGTTCAAAGGACGGTTTAAGGGAAGACAACACGTCCGTGGTAAACCACATGCCACAGGTTTAAAATTATTTATTCTATGTGACAGTTTCGGGATGCAGGTTTGGTTTTGGTTATACAGAGGGAAAAATAATGAGCATAACCTTAGTACTACCGTAGTTGATTATGTTATGGATTTGGCCAAGAAACTTCCAGATTACAACACAAGAAAGTACACAATAATTACTGATCAATTTTACGGAAGTTTGACATTAGCAGAGCAATTGAAACAAAATAACTTTGAATTTGTATTGAGTTGCCAAAGTAATCGGCCTTCCGAAATATTTTCCAATTATTTGCAACCGGATCTCAAACAGAAAGGAGATCAAAGCTTTATTGTTAGAAATGATAACGCTTTTGCAGCACTCTCAGTGTTTGATTCTGGTAAATGTAATTTTATGGCGTCTGTTGGGTCCACTTCAATTCCAAGAGAAGAATTAGAACGTGTCAAAGCCAAAGGGTCTAACAAAACACCAAGATGTGACATTTTACGATTTTATAACATGAACATGGGAAGTGTTGATTCATTTGACGCTGCATTGAATTTGTACCATTTTCGAAGTAGACATAGAAGTTGGAAACGATGCATGTTTTTTGTAATGATGAAGACACTTGTGGTTGGTTCTCACAAATTATATCAATATTTCCATATGGGACCCAATAACCGAAAGCCTCAACAATTAGGCCATTTGGTTGCCATTATTTACAGCCTTAGTGATCGACAACCTCGGTATAAGGAAATTTCAACGTTGCAACATTTTCCAATGTTGACCCAACAACCCAAACCATGTGAATTTTGTAAGAGAAAAGGAATTCGTTCCAACACCACTTTCAAATGCAGCGCATGCGCTAAACATGTCCACTCACATTGTTGGTTTCAATACCATACGTGTGGAATATAAAGTGAGATGCATATATTCTGTGACGTGTGTCAGATTCCCTCAAGCTAGTGCTCTCATTGGTTTCCTGCGGTCAAGTGCTAACGCGCTTCTTCAGGTTCAGCCCCGAGTCTAAAAGACTGGCTTCGATAATCTGACACAAGTCACACCCAAAAACTTTTGTTAATGCCAACCATGTCTCCAACACCATGCTCTCATCCGCTTCCTGCAGTTCAGTGCTAACGCGCGTCTTCAGGTTCAGCCCGAGTTTAAAAGCTTGGTGAATTTGTAATGAATTGAAATGGAGCTGGAAGGAAGTAGTTGCTTTACTGTAGGTGCGGCTAACACCAAACCAAGGTACCAACTGCGTTTGTTTTATGTTGACAACAAACATTAAATTTGGGAAGTGGGAAATCATCTTTCACACTTCCCTAGTTCGACACAGTCGGACCGTGAGGGACCTTTTTCAATTTTTTTAAATTTTGCAAGTTCATCCACCAGTTTACAAAACATAGGTGGTACGGCTGAGTAATGAAAGGGATATTGCTCAAAATCAACTCATCAAACACGTGATAGGACATTTTTTGATGAACACTCTCATGAACTGTTGATCGTCATCACCCCAAAGCAGTTCTTCCAGCCAAGTTCCAACAATAAAAAACGTTCAGCCATGCCCTATCAGCAATCTGTCTTTTACCATAGACGACGACCGTTGGCGGTGCTCTCCTCTGGCATAGTGTTAATCATAGTCGGAACAATATTTGCAATTATTGCCATCATTGTCGGTGCTCTCTATGCTGCCTGTGTTGCTGTTTCAACAAATTCATCTACCAGCTGCAGTGGAATTACGACGCCAATAATTTTAGGAGTGGTTGGTATCGTGCTCATCATTAGTGGTATTGCTTCGTTGGTTACTGGAGTTCGTATGTTTATATTGTACAAGAACGTTGCAAGTGGAATGGCCAAAGATGAAATGATGACCTCCGTCGTTGTACAACCACCAACATCAACAACAGTGGTGATGAATACGACAACAACGATTCCATCAACAACCACACAAATTGGTGGCTACTCTCCTCAACCTACTCCAATTTATTACAACAACGTACAACAGCCTTCACTACCATCACAACCACAATATCAGCCTTATCCGAATAATGTTGGCATGATGGGTCAACCACAATTCCAACCAACACAGCAACCACAACCTCAAATGTACTCACCATACGTACAACAACAACCAGTAACGAATGTGTATCCAACACAACCATATGCACCACCTGCCTATGATGTTCAACCTTATTCAAGTGTAAACAAGGTTTAAACTAACTCACAATAGTGACTATAAATATTTATTTGTAAATAATCCAACTACAGGAGCACATTGATAGGAGATACGCCCTACGAACTTCTTGCCCTTAATTCTGCAATTTCAAAAACTCACCCCGGCCTTGAAATTTAACACACCCAATCGCTCCTTGATGCCACACAACAAAGAAAATGTTCCCACCCCAAAACGCTGACCTCTTCAAGTCCTACAGCAAACTTGAGAACCACTATCGAAGTGATTTCCTTCAAAAGATTCGAGAAAAAGACGCCAAGCTTCGAGAATTAAATCAACCTGTGGAATGGATAGCATCGGAAAAAGTCCACGGTAGCAATTTTAGCTTTATCGTTCATCACAATGGTCATGCAAACACAGATCAATTACAAATTACTCTCACCAATCGAACGACTGTACTAGACAAGCTTTTCACCAATTTCTTTCCTGAGGCCATCGAGGAAGTGTTTCAAAGATATGAAACTTGTGCCAAGAAATTGTTTTTCTTGATTTCGGAACAAGCTCCATCATGGTTTAGCGCTTCTTCCATACCTGAGGAAGAAGAAAACAACTCTCCACACTCATCCAAAGACAAGGTCCTGAAGAAAATTCACATTTATGGAGAATTATTTGGTGGACACTTTCCCAAAGCTTCCTCAAGTGAGGATTCCATTCTGAGAAAACACATTCAAAAAGGAGTTCATTACTGCCCTCATTATGATTTTTATGTGTTTGATGTGTTTTGTTCCTTTGAAAATGGAGAAGAGAAATGGGCTGTTTTTGATCATGTTGACCCATTGCTTGATCGTGCTGGTTTTAGAGTACGTGCGAAACCTCTCATTCGAGGTACCTTAGAAGAGTGTTTGTCATTTGATATTGAGTTTAACACAACCCTTCCTCATTTGTATTATTCAGAGTTGGTTAAGGAAAGGAATGTTCATTGGAACGAGAAGGAAAATTTGTGTGAGGGTGTTGTAATTAAGGCAGCTAACAGAAATGTTCATGTTGGTGCTAGAGCCATCATCAAAAAGAAAAACTCTAAATTTATGGAGACAAATCCAACTAAGGTGAAAAACAGACAACCTAAAAAGGATCGTTCACAAGAAGGCATATCAGAAGACTTTGACAACACATGGCAAGAGTTGGAAAGATACATTACCATGAACAGACTTTCCAATGTCGAGTCAAAAATTGGTACCATTACGCGACAAAATCTTTCCCAAATTATGAAAGAATTTTCTGCAGACATTCTTAGTGACTACCACAAAGATGTCACTTCTGGTGAGATTTCAGAATGTGATTGCAAACCATTGGAAGAATTGAACGAAGCAGTCCAAAAGAAAATAACGAAAAAACTCTCTGAAGCATGCAAATCTCTTGTCCAGGCCTATGTGAAAACACAAAATTCCAATAACAAATAACGAGTTGAACAACAGTGTGAGCGCGTTAACGAATTCTGTACTTTCAACAAAATGATGATGATTCAATTTTGAGAATGATTTTTCAAAAAAAATGTTTCCAACTATCAAAACCTACACGGATATTCATGAATGTTTATTTGCAATTATTGGAGGCAATGATGAAAATTATTCCAGAGCCAATGAAGATGAATTTACGATACGGAAAGAACAAGGTTATATTTTCATCAAATATAAATCAGCAACGAGAAATACATTTCCCGATCCAGAGAAGGCTCGAGATGAGCATGAACGGTTGATCAGTAAATTGAGAAGGGAATGTAGAGGAATAATATTCGATGAGGAAAGTAAAGAGATTGTTTGTAGAAAGTTTCACAAGTTTTTCAATATCAATGAAAGGGAGGAAACTAATGTTGAGAAGATTAATTGGAAACGTGGGTTTAGAGTTTTAGAGAAAATGGATGGTTCATTGGTATCTCCAGTTCCAGTTCAGAAGAGAGCATCATCAGAAGAGCAACTTGGATTTAAATTTACTACCATGCTTGGATTTACTGAAGTAGCTCAATTGGTAGATGATTATGTTTTTTCGGAAATGAAAGAAAGACAACGAAAGAGTTACATTTCTTTTTGTAAATATTGTATTGAGAAGGAATGGACTCCACTTTTTGAATTTTGTTCACCCAAACAAACTATAGTGATTGAATACACTGAAAGTAGTTTAACATTACTTGCTATACGAAAGAATGAAAGTGGAGAATATGTGGAATTTAATGAAATGGTGAAATTGATCAAAAATACTTTTTCCAATGATATTCCTATTGTCAAAGTGTGGAAAGAGTTTCAACAAGGACTAAACGGAGATCCCAAAAACCTTCTGAAAGAAATTTATTCACAACAACAAGTAGAAGGCTACGTAATTCGTTTTAATGATGGCGATATGTACAAAGTTAAAACCCACTGGTACAATAGCCTTCATGGAGTGGAAACAAGTGGGAAAAGCGTGCGTGACAGGCACATTATTTTAGGTATTTTGGACAACACTGTGGATGATTTAATTGCGAGTGCATTCTTTGCAGAATCAGACCATAAGCGAAATGCTATTCAGTTTTTCAGAGATGAAGTGGAACGAAAATTAGAAAAACAAATTTCAGTCATGAAAAAAGAACTACAACATGATTGCTCTCCTGATTCAGTAACTGGACAATTCTCAAATTTCGTGACCGACCAATCATATTCACCGGAGGTTATCTCTACAACTGAAGGAAGAGAATTGTTTAATACTTTTCTCAAAGAAAGATTTAAGCTAAACTCCAGAGAATTTGATAAGCACAGAAAATTGTTCTACAAATGGCTTTGTGTAGATTTCTCAGGAATGAAGCCATTCTTTTTCACCGAGCAAGGTATTTTGATGGATCCCAAAGCGGAAAAGTCTGTTGCTGCCAATACTGGCAAGGACAAGTCATCTCAGACAAATATCAAAAAAAAGAAATAAGCGAAATTAATATTGAAATTCTTTATTCTAATGGAGTTATTTTCACTTTCAAATTTTGTGGTCTCACTGTGACACCATTGGATAGAGTGATCACATCCCCATTCGCCTCATCATTCATTAATTCTAGTCTATAAAATTGCAACAAACGTGTCAACACCATACATGCCTCAAGCTGAGCAAATTTGAAGCCAATACATCGACGCAGAGACATGGAAAAAGGTACAAACGAAAAATCATGTTGCACCTTATTCCTGAATTCCAAATCCATGAATCTTTCTGGATCATATTTCTGTGGATCTGGCCAAATGTTCTCGTCCATGTGAACTCCATAGAATGAACATTCAACCATAGTTCCTTTTTTCATCAAATATTCACCAATTGTGACATCCTTATTGGCGCTTTTTAATACTGTGAATACAGGTGGATGTCGTCTCAAAGATTCCAAAATCACAGCATTCACATAGACCAATTTGTCAAAGTCTTCCGATGTTGGTTTTTGTTTGTTTGGAAGAATATTTTCAACTTCTTTACGAGCTTTCTCTTGGATGTGAGGATTCTTTGCGAGTTCGTAAGTGACCCATAATAATGTTGTTGAAGTAGTTTCTAATATTATTCATGGTGTCAAGTGTCACTTCAAAGTAAAAACAATATACAAACCTTCTCCAGCCACTGTGAAAATAAATGCATTGCTTTTGAGTTCTAAATCGGTCAATGTCTTTTCCTGCAAGTTTGCTTTCACCATCAAGCTTAAAATATCTCTCTTTGAAAAGTTATCAAAATCGAGCTCAAGTTCTTTCTTTCTTTGGTCAATATATTTTCCAAGAGCCGTGTCCACCACATTTACTGCATGATCGACTCCAAAACTGTTCATGACTGGCTTCTCAATGAGTGTGTCAGCAAAGAATCTTCTCAACAAGAGACCACGATTGAATATAATTTCAACAGCCTCTCTGAGTTGTCTTCCACTTTCATCGTTTTCATCAAAAACACCAAAACTCATACCGAATCCAGCTCTTCCCAAAACCTCAATCGTAATCATCGAGTAGTCATCTAAATCTAACATGAATGATTTACCATCTTTCGAATTCTTCTTCAATCGTTCATTCCACACTTTGGAAAATAACAAGTCTGCAGTATTGACAGCTTCTTCACACATGTAATTCAAGTTATCAATTGAAAATGCAGGATAGCAAACTTTGTGATGTCTCTTCCATGCTTCAGTGGTTAGAGCACTCAAAATATTTTCTCCAAATATATTAAACATGTCATAGACTATTGCAGGTTTGTCAAAACTTGACTGTTTTGTCACAAATATTTCCTTGAGCAGCGACTTGTTGGAAACGATGACAGAATTGAAATTATAATAGCTCACTCTCAATACACCATCCTTTCCTTTCTCTTTAACAGCATCAGCAATATCTTGCCAATTTCCAAAGTAAAAAGTGGGAGCGAGAAGAGGAATTTTCGTTGGGGCGAACATGACTGCAATTATTTTGGAATCCAAGCCAATTATTGAATCACGTTATTTGATCACGATCAAAAATAAATGTATATTATTTAACAAACGAAATACATACCTTGCCATGTTCCCGGAATGTGTTTCAATTTCGACACATTGTTCCAAATTAAATAGGAAATATAGAGTACGAGCAATGTCAGTGCAATCACTGCAATCTCTATCGCGTAATACATGCTGTTAGTGTCAATCAATGTGTGAATACTATTTTTTTTTGTTGCAATTGATATTAAATCACTTTCCGTTTGGAGATTTACCAGTCGGAGCCGGCGGTATGTTTCCATTTACAGAGATAAAATCCCTCTCTCAACAAGTGTGCGGTTCCTATTGGAATGACACAAGCAACAACAGTATCAACGGGCTTCAATCATTGGCGAATGGTCGTATTGATGAGCGGGCTCCTATGAAGTGGAATTTCATTCAATTTAATGAATTTTGACTGAAATTATTCCGTCCGCCTGTTGAGCGATTCGAAGAATTGTAAACCTTTACACAATTAAGCTAATATTCTTCAGACATGCTGGAAGTATAAAACGATTTATCTTGTTAATGCTTGATAGACACTATCAGGTGCTCGATGTTTTTTCTGTCCTTTGTAAACAATCACAAGTGCAACAAGGACAAGTAAAACCTTCATACACATTGCAAAGACGGAGGACCCAACAGCAATTCCAATAATGGCTCCTGGCCCTAACGGTTCATGAAAATGAATATCTTGAGAAGTTGTGGAAATGGAAAAACTCAGAGAGGACGTTGTTGGTTCAATGAGAAGAAATACTTCTTTCACTTCCGACAGATAATTGTTGACTATCACAGAAGAACTGCCACTTGTCAAGTCAAGTTTCTCATCAAAGGAGTCTGCTTTAGGGATGGAATAAGCATTAATGTATAATATACCAATTCCTTCGGCTGACGAAGCCTTAATGTTGACCTTAGTATTAGGAAACATGTCTATTTTGTAATACTTCTTCTGAGAAATGGAATGAATGGTATCTTGAATGGTTGACCCAATCGTTAAAGGAGTGACCACAGCACTACTGACAGATGGTGAAGGAGCAACTGATGATTTTGCGACCACAGCAAAATAATTACAAATTCCACTATTTTCACAAGTCAACTGGTTGTCTGACACTGATGCATACCACATAGTTGCTAATCTTGAATTCGTGTCTTTAGCACATGCACATTTTAAGGAAGATGTATGTATGGACACCACTTGTCCATTCACATCAGTAAAACCCTGACTTGAATTGAACATAAAATACCATCGTTGTCTTCCTAAAACTGGAGCTGGATTGGTGGATTGAATATATTGAAGCGAACGTAAGGCAATATAACCATATGGCATTTCATTTTTGGCTGATGGAGTGTAATCATTAAGAGAGAAGTATGGAGTAATTTCTTCATCCCCTGATAAGGAAATGAAATGGCAATGGATTGTGACAAGTTTGGAAATTGATAATTCTTGAATGAAAATTCAAAGATACTTGGTCCAGGAACCAGAATTTGTAAGTTGAATTGAGGTTTGAATTGGTACCCGAATACACCAAAGATAATACTTTGATTTTCCAACTTGAAATGATTCCACTCAAAACCTGACAATCCTGTGGAGAGAATTTTGTTTGGTGGATCCACAAAGTGAGTGCCATTGAAAATGAAATAGCGAACAGTATTGGCATAGGTGTTTAAAATACCCCCTCGAAATAAGAAGACATTGAGAAAAGTAATGGCGTTCTCATCTCTCTTCTCAGAAGAAGAAAATGTAACATTGAAGAGACCAAGCATAGTCAAATTGTTGGAGCTTTCCGGAAAAGGAAAATGTTGATAGAGAGCTGCATTCAATTCATTGGTTTTCAAGTTAAAATCTGGAAATGGTTCACTCATGTTAGCTTCATTGAATGTAAATGACAATTTGGTATTGGATGGAGAAGACAGCTCATACTCTAACCAATAGGAAAGTGAATTCACAGAGTACCAGTTATCAAACCGTGCAGGAATTGGATCACGGTTTGCATTCTTTATCAATTCCTCACTTGAAGGAGCTAGAGAAACATACACTGCAAAGAGGACAAGTGCGAGGATGGTGAATTTCGCCATTGTCAAGAGTTTTTTTTTGAAATTGAAACTTTGTAATACCAAGGACTGCATTAAGTACTATTTATGAGAAATCATTTTATACCTTTGCTTAGGGTAATTGAAAGCCCTCGGAGCGATTTCCTAATTCTTGAGGGAATAGAAGATTGTTCGATTCTCATTCGATTCTACTGCTCCGCGAGGGTTTTTAATCTCACACCCACACAGGTTATTATTATTGATTATCAGCAACTTCAACAAGATGGACAAAGAAAATTTTTGTTTCCTTTTACTGCTTCCTGTATTAATAAAAAACTGCGATAAACTCTTTGTTTAAATTTGCATTAAACAATGACGATCACATCGTGATATTTTTTATTTATGAAAGATTGATGAGCAGCTTTGGGGCTGTTTTGAGCTTGAGATTGCCATCAGCCATTGACTGTGGTTGCATTTAGGGTGGGAGCAAAACTATCCATGAAAACATTTATTTTGCAAAACCTCAATCTATTTGAGATGTTTTGGAGCAAAAAACGTTTTATTTGACTAAGGGTGTTTTGACACTGTCTTCACCATGTTGTTTTTCTTTCTTTCTTTTGTAAACAATCACAAGTGCAATAAGGACAAGTAAAACCATACACGTTACAACTATGGATGAACCAACAGCAATTCCAACAATTGCTCCTGGTCCTAATGGTTCATGAAAATGAATATCTTGAGAAGTTGTGGAAATGGAAAAACTCAGAGAGGGAGTGCTTGGTTCAATGAGAAGGAACACATCTTTCCATGTCGACAGAAAATTGTTGACACTCAGAGAGGAGGAACTACCAGTCAAAGCAACCTTTTCTTCAAAGGAGTCTTGTGTTGGAATATAATAATCTTTAACATATAAAACACCATTTCCCTCAGAGGAAGCTGCAGTAATTGTGAGCTTGGTGTTTGGAAGCATGTCTATTTTGTAATACTTTTTCTGAGACATGGAATGAATGACATCTTGAATGGTTGAACCAATATTTAAAGGAGTGATCAACAGATTACTGATGGAAGGGGATGGATCCACCGATGATATTCCAATTACAGCAAAATAATTACATATTTCACCATTTTCACAAGTCAGCTCGTTGTCAGACACGGATACTTTGGCATGATTTCAAATTTTGAATTGGTGTCCTTAGCACATGCACATTTCAAAGACGAAGGAACAACGGGCATAATTCGTCCGTTCACATCAGTAAAACCCTGACTTGCATTGAATTTAAAACACCATTGTTGGTAAGCCAAATTTGGATCTGGATTGGTAGACTGAATATATTGAAGAGTATGTTAGGCAATATAACCATAAGGCATTTCATTTTTGGATGATGGAGTGTAATCATTAAGACTAAAATAAGGTGAATGTTTATATCCACAGCTTTGATAAGGAAATGAAAGACCAATAGACTGTGACAGAGATGATGATTTGTTGTTGTTGGGGATATTGAATTCAAAGATACTTGGCCCAGTAACTGGAATTATTGAGTTGAATTGAGGTGTGAATAAATACGCAAACACACCAAAGATGATGCTTTGATTTTCCAGCGACAAGCCGTCCCATTGAAAACCTGAAGCACCTGAGTTAATGATTTCGTTTGGGAGATCCACAAAGTGTGAGCCGTTGAAAATATAACTACGGATAGTATTTGCATAACTGTTTACAATACCAAACCGAAAAACAAATATATTGGTAAACACTATGGAATTCTGAACACTACTCTGCCAATCAAAAGTTACATTGAAGAGACTAAGAATGGTCAAATGTTTGGAGCTTTTAGGATAAGGAAATTGCTCATAGAGAGTTGCATTCATTGAAGTTGTTTTCATCTTAAAATCAGGAAATGCTCCTTTCCCTTCAATGAACACAAAGGTCAATTTGGTTTTGGATGGAGATGATAATTTGTACTCAAACCAAGTGGAGGTAGAATTCACAGAGTACCAATAACCTAAAGATAAGGGAATATAATCACTATCTTCTCTCGTCATCAACTCCATCTCACTCGAAAGAGACAGGAGAAACAATACAGAAAAGATGACTAGAACGAGTGACTGATTTTTGGTCATCATGGAATTGATTTTTGTTTTTTTTGCAATGGAATACTTTATGAAAGGTGCATTTGGTATGTAATACTATTTATGAGAAACAATGTTATACCTTCGCTTTGGGATTGGTTCCCTCAATCTAATCTTTAATAGAAGACCGCAAGATTCTCATTGGCCTCCCCTAGTTCCGCAACAACGTTGGAATAGTATTCCATGTGAGACAAGTTGACTGCCAAGAGCTGAACGATACATTTTCACAATTTAATGTTGCAGAGCTCTTTACAACCGGTGCTGAAGCTTCAAGTTAATCGATGACAAACGAAAGTACCTGTTTTTTTGAGTTCAGTTTCAGTCCTACAGTCTTGTCATGTTTTTGTACTTACCTCAAGAATATTTAGGAGCAGCAAAATCCATTACACTTTAATTTCTCTCCTCAACCAAAGGAATAGCAGATATTTAGATGCTTATTTAAATTTATCAATTGACAATCGTAGTTTGAAAAGTTTTCTTGTTTTTGTACATAATCACTAGTACCACAATGACCAATATTGACACAATACACATCGCAAAGACGGCAGAGGCAACAACAATTCCAAAAGTGGCTGCTGGACCTAATGGATCTTGAAACTCAGGTTCATGAGATTTCGTAGTTATGGAATAACTCATCTTTGAAGCACTTGATCGAATCATAACGAATACTTCTTTCACTTCCGTAAGATAATTGTTCACAGTCAACGATGAAGATGAAACACTGCTTGATATGTATGTCATTTCATCAAAATTGTCTGTTTCTGGAATGGAATAAGCATTAACGTATAAAATACCAATTCCTTCAAAACAAGAAACCATAATGGTAACCTTTGTATTGGGAAGCATGTCGAATTTGTAATACTTCCTCAGAATGATGGAATGAATGCCATCTTGAATCGTTGAACCAATCATTATAGGAGTTACTGTCATTGTGCTGCCAGAAGTGGTTGGCTCAACCGTTGGTTTTGCAATCACAGCAAAATAATTACAAATTACACCATTGTCACAGGTTAACTGGTTGTCAGAAAGTGAATCATGCCACATGGTGATAAATTTTGAATTCATGTCTTTAGCACATGCACATTTTAAGGAAGACGTACGTATGGACACCATTTGTCCATTCAAATCTGTAAAACCCTGACTTGCATTGAATTTGAAATACCATCGTTGACCTCCCAGATATGGAGCGGGATCTGTCGATTGATTATATTGAAGCGAACGTAAGGCAATATAACCAAAAGGTATTTCATTGTTGACGGATGGAGTGTAATGATTAAGAGTGAAATAAGGAGAATGTTGATATCCACCTCTTTCATGGGGAAATGAAATGGCAATGGACTGTGACAGAGAAGATGCAAAGTTGTTAGTTTCCATGAAATTAAATTCAAAGACACTTGGACCAGGGACAAGAATCTGAGAGTTGAATTGAGGTGTGAATTGATACGCAAACAAACCTACGATGACACTTTGATTCATTGGAAAATAGTTTTTCCATTGAAAACCTGATCCAAGGATATTAATGATTTCGTTTGGTGGTTTCTCAAAGTGTGTGCCGTTGAAAATGAAAGTATGGATAGTATTAGCGTACGTGTTTGCAATACCATACGGATACAGGAACAAATTCGAGAAAGAAATGGCATTCTTATTACTCTTATCAGAAGCAAATGTTACATTGAATAGCCCAAGAATGGTTAAATTATTTGTTTGTTCATGGAAAGGAATTTGGAAGTGTTGATAGAGGGAATGGTTCAATGCAATGGTTTTCATCATAAATTCAGGATATGGTTCATTTGTACACACTTCTTTGAATGAAATGGACAGTTTGGTGTTGGATGGAGAAGGGAGCTTATACTCGTACCAAGCAGAATAGTTCACAGTGTACCATTCGTCTAGCGTTGCTGGAAGAACTTTACCATGAACATTCATTATTGTGCAGAGGGAAACCAACAATATAACAACCATGACAAGTAGAAGGTGTTGATACTCGTGCATTGCAACGGTTAGTGTGTTTTTTTGATGATGAAAATTTTCATACTTCATTAGGCACTACTTATGAGAACAAGTTGATACCTTGACCTTAGGGTATTTTAAAATTGTTAGGTCCAGTCGGACGAATTACCAAATTCTTTCACATTCCCTAGTCTCATTGTTCCTGAGAAAGAGATATTGACCTAGCATAGCAGTAACTAGAGCCGAATCTTCAATGTAGTAATTGTTATCGATTTATCCTTCATGTACTTGATTTAAACAAACACAATCAACAATCCTGATCTTGTTGTTTGAGGAATTGAAGCATCCGTTTCATACTTAACACCCAACTTAATGTTGCATTGAGAACCGTATTCGTAGAAAAAGAGCACACGCTGAATAATTTATTAATGGAAAATGCACATTCCATGCATCATTGTTTACACATTCACATACGGTCTGTTTTTGTTTTTGTTAATGGTAATGATAACAACAATAATTGCAATCAAGGAAAATAGACCAAATATGCTAGCAAAAACAATTCCAGTAATCATTTGCGGATAAGTTGACGAATAATAAATACTTTGTGAAGAGGCACTAATTGTAAAACTCATATAACTTGAAGAAGGAGTGACCATAATGTAAATTTCTCTCGAATATGAAGAGTAACTGGTCACGTAGAGTGTGGTTGTGTATGAAGATACACTTCTTAATTGATCGTAATTTGTTGATGTTGGAACAGAGTCTTTTGAAATATAAATTGAACCATATCCACTCGATGCGTAAATTGAAATGGTCACAGTGGTGTCAGAATACAATGAAACTTTGTAATATTTGCTTTCTGAACTAGAATAAATATTACTAGAAATACTACTGCCAAGTGTGAGCCTGGTAATGCTACTAGGTGATGGTGAAGATGGAGATGGGCTTGGTAACACTGTTGGCTTGGCTATGACAGCAAAATAATTGCATGCAAGTCCATAATTACTGCAAACCAATTGATTATTAGATAGATCAGCAGCATATATGGTGTTAAATGATGAATATGATGAAGAAGCACATGCACAATTCAAAGTAGATGTTCTAATTGAAACAGATTTGCCATTCACATCAGTGAAGCCATAGAGAGAATTGAATGCGAAAATCCATTGCTGGCTTGTGGTATCAGGTCCGTTCACAGAAGTGCTATATTGGAAAGAGGTCAAAGCTATATAACCAGAAGGTAAATTATAAGAGCTTGGAATGTTAGAGCCCAAACTAAAGGATGGGATATTGTTTTGAGTTTTGGGTTGATAAGGGAATGTTATCGTTAAATATTGTTGTCGAGTTGAGTCGAGTGTAAATTGATATTGACTTGGTCCAGGCACAGAAATGGCTGAATACAATCGAGGTGTGAATTGATATCCGAATACTCCAAAAATTACTTGTTGACCCTGTGTCAAATTATATTGATAAAACACAACTCCAGCGCGTGTGGTAAAGGTTTCTTGTGGTTGAACGAATCGACTACCATCAAAGATGTATTGCACTACAGTGTTTCCATAAGTATTCAAAATTCCACGAGGATAGGTAAAGATACTACCCAAGGTAATGTTATTGGGTGTTGCCGAGTTCGCATAAAAGTTCACTTTGAAAACAGCCAAAAGTGTCAATGAATATTGGCTATAGGGTGTTGGATAATAATTATACGAGGATTTGTCCAATGTCGTAGCAACAAATTGATAGGGTGAGAATGTTGGTTGAGATGAATTTTGAGGTGCTGATGGTGTTTCAAAAGTCAAATCAAGGTCAGTATCGGCCGGAGAAGTCAGATCATATTCAAACATTGTAAAATTGGATGAACTGATGGTATACCGTTGTCCGAATTGTCCAGTCAGTTGTGCATGGGCAAGGCTGGTGAAGATGAGGCAACAGGTGGCTACCAGAAGGAAAGCGGGAAGCATGTAGCCTCGCCATGAATGCTGTCGTTGTGCGTGAGGCAAGAACATGGGTGAAAGTAAAAAGTAGTTTTGAATTTTTTTTTGGAGCTTGTCAACTCCGAGGGCTTGACATGGTTTTAAACAATTTTTGAGGATGTCCAACTGGATTCCAATTAAGCTTCAAATTCATGTCAGTTTGGCCATAGCTTGGAAATGATCAAAAAGAGCAACCATTTACATTTACACAACGGAATGGAAGTACGGAGTTAAAACACAAACATACACGAAGGAAATAATTGGATGAGCTGTAAAAAATTCCTGAAGTCCAATAATTCAGGATGATCGAGGAAGATGAACACGGAACCTGTTGTTGTTGTATATATTCGGTCCAACAACTAGATCCCTATTTATTTGTGAACATACTTTCCTATCTTCCATATTTCTATCAACATGTATTCAAACGAGTCTCCAAGAATATGAATCAAGCCATTACAAACTATCATCACGATAAAATTATAGAAAATTATTATAAAACATCATCACTGGAAATTCATGATTTAAAACTTGTGGAATTGGATGATTATTTTAAATACAAGTTGCATTTCAAAATGCAAAATCCGATACAAATTGCAACCCTTCTAAAGAAAATGTATTATTTAAATAATGTCAAATGGATGGAAAAATACAGAGCTGTCGAGAAATATCGATCTATTTTGAAAAACAAATTTTGTTTAAAGATTAATGTAACACTCGTTGGATGTGAGGAAGTAACGTGTCAATGTTCCAGGCGAATTTGTTCGGCAAAATTTCAGGCAAAATAAATTCAGGCAAAATTTTTTTGTACTGGGCGGGCAATCCAAATTTGTACATGGGAAAAACCGTAGATAGACAGATCTACGTTAAAAAAAACACAGCAATCATCAGCCCTTACTTCTTGTAGCTTGCACTTCATTTCCTAACTCGAGTATTCTCTTCAGGTACCGTTTCATAATTTTCTTCAA